>NC_041389.1:393212230-393255595 GCF_002162155.2 Triticum dicoccoides
CTGAGACCCCGACCCCGACCCCGACACGGCACCCCGACACCGTCACGACACCCCGACCCCCGACACCTCCCGAAAAGGTGTTCTTTGGCCTTCCAGAGGCCGACGGGGTCATATATTTGTGAATTTTTAGTTAGGTCATATATTTTTCGATTTTGTTATGTAAAACATCATATATAATTGTGTTGATCGGGTAGTTTTAAATGTGCAGTTGTTTATGTTGTACTTGATGATGATACACTTAAGTGATATACATATTATTATTCATGTCGGTAGTTTTTTTCATGTTGTACTAATTTCGTTTATTCTTTGTCATGGCAGGTGTTGAAAGATGGTGGGCGCTGGTCGGGAGCGCGCTGAGGCCCCTTCTTCGTCGGCGCGTAGTGTGAGGTCTTCCATTCCACACGCACCTCTCCGCCGAGCGTTGCTGGATAGTATGGCGACACCGCCGAGCCCTTCTTCGTCGACCGCGGTGCCCAACAGGGGACGAGGTAAGAAGAAGGGCCGAGGTGGAGCACGTGGTCGCGGGAGAGGAGGTAGGGTGACTCTTACGGCGCTTTCCTCGCCGCCGCCCCCAGCTGTTTCACCCGAGCACGTGACTGCTAGGGTGGACTCGTCTGAGGAGGAGGCTACACGGACTCCGGTCCACGGGTCTTCGGCCCACGAGCCTCGGGTCGACGGGCCTTCGGCCCACGAGAGTTGGGCCCACGAGACCCCGGAGAGGTGAGGAAAGGCGAGGACTTTAACCCGAGCCAGGGTCCCATTGATACAGAGTTGCTGATGATATCTGGTGGCGGGAGGTCCCATGGCTCCATAGCCGTGGGAGATGGACTTATCCGTTGTCCTAGCACTCTCCCGGAGATCAAGGCGCGCTAGTCGAGCTCCGCTCCTGAGATAAGGCCTCGTGAACGGCTAGTCCAACTCGCCATCAAGGTTAGTTATACATACTCAGCTATCTTTCTCCATTACATTGTGTGCGCTTCCATCAATGATTACAAATGGTCATGTGAGTGGTGTTGCAGGCTGCTATACAGAGTGAGAGAGATAGAACAGAGAAACTTCTGGCGGAGGCGGCGGAGAGGCAGCGGGAGTTGGAGGAGAGGACGACAAAGATGTTGGAGGAGGAGAGGGCACGGAATGACATGCATGCAAGGCCATGTATGAGCTCCTTGTGGTAAGTTTCTTCTGCAGATTACTTGCTAGTCTTAACATTTGAGTCTCATTACTAACTAGTATGACTTTGTTGTGAAAACCAAATGTGCAGTCTGTGTGCGAGAAGTCCGGTCAGACTGCTCCGCCGATGCTAGTGATTGCTCCTGGGAGCACGGTGAGTTTAATTTGAATGGACATTACTTCCTAGTCTTAACATTTGAGTGTCAAAATGCTAACGAGACATTGGAAATGATCTTTGGTGCAGCTTAACTCCAGAAACGCATCGCACGATCCTTCTCCAGCTAACGGCACGAGCCAGCCCGCTCCTAGACCTCCCTGATCACGGTAAGTTTCTCTAGACTTAGACTTAGCTTTATTTCCTCCAATATGCTTACCATAATGACCTAGAGTTAGCTTCTTTTCCTTCAAAATGACTTAATAAGATTACTTATGTCAAAAATTGCATAATTAACTTAGTTAGCTCATAAACGATCCATTTTACCTAAGTTAGCTCTAATATGACTCATTTTACCTTAGTTAGCTTACAAGTGATCCAATTTATCCAAGTTAGCTCTAAAATGACCCATTTTAGTAGATTAGCTCGTAAATGATCCATTTTACCTATGTTAGCTTTAAAATGACCCATTTCACCTAAATTAGCTCCAAAATGACTCATTTCACCTAGGTTAGCTCCAAAATGACCCATTTCACGTAGGTTAGCTCCAAAATGACCCATTTCACCTAGATTTGCTCCTAAACGATCAATTTAACCTAAGTTAGCTAAAAACGATCCATTTCACCTAAATTAGCTCTTAAGTGATCCATTTCACCTAAGTTAGGTCATAAACGACCCATTTCAACTAAGTTAGCTCATAAAAACTCATAAATGATGCATTTCACCTAAGTTAGCTCAAAAACAATCCATTTCACCTAAGTTAGCTCATAAACGATCCATTTCACCTAAGTTAGCTCATAAACCACCCATTTCAACTAAGTTAGCTCATAAATGATCCATTTTAACTAAGTTAGCTCATAAACAACCCATTTCAACTTTTGTTAGCTCATATATGATCCATTTCACCTAAGTTAGCTCATAAATGACATATACTTCTTGTTCTGGTCTTCTTCTTGTTCTAGTCACCTATTTCTAACTTCCTTATTTACCATTTTGCAGATTTCATTCACTTCATGGAAGCTAGCTTGCTATGATGGAGTGCTAGCTTTTCCTTTGATGAAACTTTGCATTTTATCCAGCTTGCTATGATAGAACTTGCTATCTTGACGAAACTTTGCATTGTAATATGTATATGGATGGAACTTGCTTATGTATGAACAATGTGTATGGATGGAACTTGCTTATGTATGAACAATGTGTATGGATGAAACTGATGTGATATGTGATATGAAACTTATGTGATGGATATGTGATATGGAAATATATCTATATATGTCATATATATTTGCTGTGAAAATTGTTGGATTAAAAAAACAGAAAAAAGAGACAATATGCAGGCTCTTTGCCGTCTGCCACCGACGGCAAAGGGCTCTTTGCCATC
This sequence comes from Triticum dicoccoides, assembly GCF_002162155.2. Lineage (NCBI taxonomy): Eukaryota > Viridiplantae > Streptophyta > Magnoliopsida > Poales > Poaceae > Triticum > Triticum dicoccoides. The sequence continues at coordinate 393,214,936 of NC_041389.1, forward strand.
AGCAGCGGACGGCAAACAGGCCACGTGGCAGGCAACTGTGCTTCCTGGGAGGCTGACTAATTTGGTCAGTTTGCCATCAGCAGCAGACGGCAAAGGCTTTGCCGTCCGCAGCGGACGGCAAAGGCCTGCCGTTAACCACCTAACGGAGTAACAACGCATTTATTGTCGTCCGTCTTCTTTGCCGTCCGCTGCTGATGGCAAAGGCCCCTTTGCCGTCAGCTGCCCGAAGCAGACGGCAACGCAGCTCTTTGCCGTCCCCTACTTTGTCGTCCGCAGCTGACGGCAAAGGTCTTTGTCGTCCGCCATCCATGCCTTTGTCGTCCGCCGTGGCAGATGGCAAAGTAGAAGATTCCTGTAGTGTATACTTGTCCCCACCCTCCCAAACACCGATTGGTTGTGCACCCCCTCCCCGGGAGAATATCATGTGCCCCCACACCTTAGATGCTATATGCTGATACGAGTTGCTTGGAGCTTGTAGATCTGAGATATAGCAGCTCACTGGATGTCTTAATATTTTTACATGAAACCTTAATGAGTTTGAGAATTGCACACAATTTGTACAAAAACTACTCAGATGCCCTTGGATCCCATATCCAATGACTTCAAAGCTCGTATCACCGTAGCATCTAAGATGAAGGAGGACCTCATACTCTCCTGTATGTCAGAATATCATGTGCTACCACACCTTAGATGCTTTGGTGATACAAGCTCTTCGAAGCCGTTGGATCAGTGATCCAACAACTCCTTTGTGGTTCCAATTTTTTTTTGCAAAAAAGCCCCCAAAGAGTTCGGTCACTCCTTACAAGCACAAAGACTGCTCAGATGCCATTGGATCTCAGATTGAATGACCTCAAAGCTCCTATCACCGTAGCATCCAAGCTGCAAGAGCACCTAATGTTTTCTCGCACAGGAGAATATGAGGTGCTCCTGCACCGTAGATTCTATGGTGATACGAGTTCCTGGAGATAACGGCTCACAGTAGGAGGATTGAATGTTTTTGCAATATACACCTCAAAGAGTTGTGGAATTGTGCAAAAAGTACAAGTACTATGCATGTGGCATCTGATCACAGATCATACGACCTAGATGCTCGTATCATCGTAGCGATTAATTAAGCTACGGGGAGCACCTAATATGAGCTACTGGGAGCCGTTTGATCCAAGATTTAGTGGCACACACAAGGCCTAAATGTTTTATTTGCAAAAAAACCTTGGAGAGTTTGGAAATTGTGCATAATTACAAAGACTACGCCCAAGCCATTGGATCTCAGACCCAACGATGTAAAACCTAGTATCACCATAGCATCTAAGATGTCGGGTGGATGTGATATTCTTTTTCACTGTCATTTTGGTTCCTAAACATCCAAAATACATGTAACTGGTGCCGTGAATTGTCTAACCACAGAGAGTGTTTGTGCAAAAAACCACCCTACACTAAAATATTGGAACAACAGATGGGGGCCCCACTTGTCATTGATCAAACTTGGATCTAAAACTAACAAATCTAAAAGACGAGATTTGAACTGGCAACCTGGACTACAAACTGTAAGTCGATAGCCTGAAACAGCAAAGGTTGTTGGCTTTGTCCCATAACTTGATTTTAGACAGTATTACGTTGAGTAGAGTAGAGGGAGTGGCTCATCAACACGTGCATGACCATTGACTCACTTACTGGTGCGTCCCATGTCTGTGATCTCTCTCTCCTCTCCATCGTCTTACCTTTAGACGCACAGACACACACGAAGAGCAGCGCAAGCTTGCCGTGGTGTTATTATAACAAAAAAAATGAGTCGTCAAATCACAAAAGACCACCTTTCCTATCGAGTACATCAGTGAAGCACGGTGGCTAGCTAGTTGGGCTAGTGCGACCGATTAGCTAGGCCACCGCCAAATTTGTTTTTTCACCCTTTTTTCTCTCCTTGTTGGCAGGTAAATTTAAATATCCACCGTAGTGTTGCTCTGGTCTCTGGGTGCGGCAGGCGCGGCGGGATTTTTATTTTTTGATTGACGAGAGCAGGTGCGACAGCAATTAGTCATGATGACTCCGCCTGTAAAACCCACTGCTCCCTGATGTGAAAAGTCGTCGACTCGTGTTTTCCCATGGTGAAAACCAAAAGATTCACCCCGCTCCTCGGCTGGTGATACGTCTCCAACGTATCTATAATTTTTGATTCTCCATGCTACTTTATCTACTGTTTTAGGCAATATTGGGCTTTATTATCCACTTTTATATTATTTTTGGGACTAACCTATTAACCGGAGGCCCAGCCCATATTTGCTGTTTTATGCCTATTTCAGTGTTTCGAGGAAAAGGAATATCAGATGGAGTCAAAACGGAACGAAATCAACTAGAGAAGTTAACTTTGGAAGGAAACCCACCTGATGGACTTGGAGTGCACGTCAGGGGAGTCCCGGGCTGCCCACGAGGGTGGAGGGCGCCCCCTGGGCGCGCCCCTGCCTCGTGAGCACCCGGAGGTCCACCGACGTACCCCTTGCACCCATATATACCTGCATACCCTAAAAATTCCAGAACAGAAGATAGATCGGGAGTTCCGCCGCCGCAAGCCTCTGTAGCCACCAAAAACCAATTGGGACCCTGTTCCGGCACCCTCCCGGAGGGGGATCCCATCACCGGAGGCCATCTTTATCATCTCGGCGCTATCCATGACGAGGAGGGAGTAGTTCACCCTCGGGGCTGAGGGTATGTACCAGTAGCTATGTGTTTGATCTCTCTCTCTCTCGTGTTCCCTCTATGGCACGATCTTGATGTATCCCGAGCTTTGCTATTATAGTTGGATCTTATGATGTTTCTCCCCCTCTACTCTCTTGTGAAGAATTGAGTTTCCCCTTTGAAGTTATCTTATCGGATTGAGTCTTTTATGAGAACACTTGATGTATGTCTTGCGATCCACTTGATGTATGTTTTGGTGATCAACTTGCGGGTTTTGTGACACTTGGGAACCTATGCATAGGGGTTGGCACACATTCTTGACTCTCCAGTAGTACCTTTGGGGCACTCTTTGAAGTACTTTTATGTTGGTTGGATGAATCTGAGATTGTGTGATGCATATCGTATGATCATGCCCACGGATACTTGACGTGATAATGGAGTATCTAGGTGACATTAGGGTTTTGGTTGACTTGTGTCTTAAGGTGTTATTCTAGTATGGACTCTTTTATAGATTGATCCAAACGAATAACTTTGAGGTGGTTTCGTACCCTACCATAATCTCTACGTTTGTTCTCCGCTATTAGTGGCTTTGGAGTGACTCTTTGTTGCATGTTGAGGGCTTGTTATATGATCTATCTCTGTTATTATTGTTGAGAGAACTTGCACTAGTGAAAGTATGAACCCTAGGCCTTGTTTCCTATCATTGCAATACCGTTTATGCTCACTTTTACCGCTCGTTACCTTGCTGTTTTTATTATTTCAGATTACAAAAACCTATATCTACTATCTATTTTGCACTTGTATCACCATCTCTTCGCCAAACTAGTGCACCTATACAATTTACCATTGTATTGGGTGTGTTGGGGACACAAGAGACTCTTTGTTATTTGGTTGCAGGGTTGCTTGAGAGAGACCATATTCATCCTACGCCTCCTACGGATTGATAAATCTTAGGTCGTCCACTTGAGGGAAATTTGCTACTGTCCTACAAACCTGTGCACTTGCAGGCCCAACAACGTCTACAAGAAGAAGGTTGTGTAGTAGACATCAAGCTCTTTTCTAGCGCCATTGCCGGGGAGGTTAGTGCTTGAAGGTATATCTGTAGATCTTGCAATCGAGTCTTTTAGTTTCTTGTTTTAGCAATAGTCTAGTTTATAAAAGAAAGCTACAAAAAAAATGGAGTTGAGTTTGTCTCATACGCTTCATCTTTTTAATATCTTTCGTGAGTATGATGGAAAAGATAATTGTGCTCAAGTGCTAGAATAGGAAATCTCTAAAATGTTTGGCACTAAATCTTTGAATGATGAGCATGATTGCAATGCTGTTAGTATGAATTCCTTGAATATCCATAGTACTAATGATGATTGCTCTAGTCATGATGAAAATATATCTTATGAGCATGTCAACTTTTGTGGAGTGCATGTTTGCATGAACACACCAAATAGAGAAGATATATATTACAAGAAGCATAAGTACTTAGAAACCAAATTGTTGCAAGAAGAGCTAGATGCGTGTGCTGAAAATTTAAACTTTCTTAGCCATACTTGTGAACTTTGCAATGAACGTGATCATTTTAGTACCCAATGCAAATTGTTTCATGATCGTATCGTGTCCAAAAATTGTGATGACTTGATCTCCCTTGCACATCATAATGAACTTAGTTTTCTCTTGGGTTATGAAGAAATTAAATGTATAACTAAGATTATTCCAGAATTTGCCCTTGATAGAATTCTTCATTTTGATCTAGAGAAGATTTATATGTATTGTGTGGTGAATTGTATTAAAAATCCTTATATTGCCAATTACATAAAGAAAAGAAAAGAAATAGAGGATGAAGACAATACTAATGAAAGGGAAGAGACTTCCCAATGTCCTCCTATTATTTCTTATGATGAATCAGGTAACGAGGAGGAGCCTTCTATTCGACCAATCTCATCAATAAGGAGATCCAAAAAGAGGATTGGACTCACACATGAGGTGAAGAAGAAGAAAAGAAAAATGAAGAGAGGTAAAAAGGTATCTCTCCCATATAAGGTTGCTCCTATTATTGTTGTGCCTCATGAAAATGAAGATGATGCACTTGATGATGCTCTCGTTATGCCTACTACTCATTGTGATGATGATAACTGCTATACTATTGGTGCTATCAATATTTGTAATGATGAGAGTGATTATGCTTATGATATGAAAGGGCCCAAGCTTGGGGAAGCTCTGTTTAATGAAGATGATATTTTTAGCATCCCAAGTTTTGATATGCAAAGTTGTTATGATGATAGCATGCCTCCTACCTATGATGATTATATTGATGAAAGTGGGTTCGGAAGAGTGTCAACTTGAGGAAGTAGTGATCCCACTATTTTGGAGGATGTTGAATTTTATTGTGCTGAATATGAAAGTGGATTCGGAAGAGTGTCAACTTTATTTAGTGATTCCACTATCTTGGGAGAGGTTTCAATCGACTATGATGAGAACAAAGTTGCTACTTATGATGATTATTGTGATGAAACTTATGCTATAAAAAGTAGTTCTGATTATATTACAAATCTTGTCATGATTATGATTACCCTTTTTCTGAACATTACTATTTTAATGTGGAAACAATTTTTAGTGTTCAAGTCTCTTATGATACTCCCACTATTCCGAATGAGAAGAGTTTTGCTTATGTGGAGAGTAGTAAATTTTCTATGCTTGTAGATCATGAAAATAATGCTTTAGGTGCTGGTTATATTGTTGAATTCATTCATGATGCTACTGAAAATTATTATGAGAGTGGAACATATGCTTGTAGGAATTGCAATAATATCAAGTTTCCTCTCTATGTGCTTAAAATCTTGAAGCTATGCTTGTGTTACCTTCCTATGCTAGTTGATTATTGTTCCCATAAGTTATTTTCTCACAAAATTCCTATGCATAGGAAGTGTGTTAGGCTTAAATGTGCTAGTCATATGCTTCATGATGCTCCTGTTATGCTTCAATTCTTATCTTTTATGTGAGCATCATTGTCATCATCATGCCTAGCTAGAAAGGCATTAAAGAAAAGCGCTTGTTGGGAGACAACCCAATATTTATCCTTACTGTTTTTGTGTGTCCACATGATTATTATACTGTAGTAATCATGTTTTATAGCTTTTGTTTCAATAAAGTGCCAAGTAGAACCTTTGGGAAGACTTGGGTGAAGTTTATGTGATCTTGCTGTGAAAAATAGAAACTTTAGCGCTCACGAGATTAGCTGCCATTTTTTTACTGGAGAGTGATTTTAGGTTGATTCTTTTTGCAGATGATTAATAGACAAATTACTTAGGTCGAGAAATTTATTTCATAATTTTTGGGGTTCCATAAGTATAGTTTGATACAGATTACTACAGACTGTTCTATTTTTGACAGATTCCGTTTTCTATGTGTTGTTTGCTTATTTTGATGCATCTATGGCTAGTATTAAATAGTATGAACCATAGAGAAGTTATAATACAGTAGATATTACACCAATATGAATTTAGAATGAGTTCATTACAGTACCTAAGTGGTGGTTTTATTTTCTTATACTAACGGAGCTTACGAGTTTTGTTTTGAGTTTTGTGTGGTTCAAGTTTTCAAGTTTTGGGTAAGGATTCGATGGACTATGGAATAAGGAGTGGAAAGAGCCTAAGCTTGGGGATTCCCAAGGCACCCCAAGGTAATATTCAAGGACAACCAAGAGCCTAAGCTTGGGGATGCCCCGGAAGGCATCCCATCTGTCGTCTTCGTTCATCGGTAACTTTACTTGGAGCTATATTTTTATTCACCACATGATATGTGTTTTTCTTGGAGCGTCAATTTCTTTTGTTAGTTTTTGCTTTCTTTTAGTTAGAGTAATTTTTTGCATCTTTAGTTTCAATAAAAAAGTCAAGGATAGCCTTTGCCATGCTTATTTTGCTAGTATGCATGTTGCTGTTTGAAAACAGAAAGTTTACCGCTGTTGCAAAAATTCCCTAGGAAACTCAGAGCATGGTCTAACGTTGAATATTTTTTCATATTAAGATATGATAAATTTATTACAGTGGGAATTTTATTTCATAATTTTTTGAGTCAGGGAAGTATTGATACTCTTGCATTCTTTACATACTGTACTGTTTTGGCAGATTGCTGTTATGGTTGCATTGTTTGCGTATGTTTGCTTGTTTAATGATTCTATTTGATGATAGGAGTATTAAATATACAGGGGCATTTAGTATTCAATGTTGAATAATAATTTTAGTGATTTGTTACAGTAGAGGATGATAAGATTTTGCATTGGTTTATACTAACCTATCTCACGAGTTCTTGTTGAGTTTGTTGTGAATGAAGCTTTTGATAAAAAGAAAAACCATGATATGAGAGGAATTAAGAAGACACAAAAGTTCAAGCTTGGGGATGCCCAAGGCACCCCAAGATAATATTTCAATAATCTCAAGAATCTAAGCTTGGGGATGCCCCGGTAGGCATCCCACCTTTCTTCTTCAACAACTATCGGTTAGTATCGGTTGAGCCTAAGTTTTTGCTTCTTCACATGAGTTGTGCTATCCTTGCAATGTAGTTTTCTTTAGCTTTGCTTGCTGTTTGAATAAAGTATCAAGATCTGAAATTATTATTGGGAGAGTCTTCACAAAGTTTCATAATTATTCGACTACTCATTGATCTTCACTTATATCTTTCGGAGTAGTTTTTGTTATTGCTCATAGTGCTTCACTTATATCTTTTGAGCGTGATAATTTTTGCTCTAGTGCTTCACTTAGATCTTTTAGAGCACGGTGATGGATTTGTTTTAAAGAAACTATTGATCTCTCATGCTTCACTTATATTATTTTGAGAGTCGTTAATAGCATGGTAGTTTGCTTAATGTTAATATACTTAGTGTTGAAGATATGTGAAACTTTCTTTTGAGTGAATTGAATACTAAGATAAGTTTGATGCTTGATAATTGCTTTGAGACATGGAGGTGATAATATCAAAGTCATGCTAGTTAGGTGATTATGAATTTAAAGAATGCTTGTGTTGAAGTTAGCAAGTCCCGTAGCATGCATGTATGGTTAAAGTTGTGTAACAAATTTGAAACATGAAGTGTACCTGGCTTGTGCATCCTTAGGAGTGGCGGTCGGGGATGAGCGATTGTATTTTCCTACCAATCTATCCCCCTAGGAGCATGCGCGTAGTACTTGATTTTTGATGACTTCTAAATTTTTGTAATAAGTATATGAGTTCTTTTGACTAATGTTGAGTCCATGGATTATACGCACTCTCACCTTTCCACCATTGCTAGCCTCTTCAGTACCGTGCATTGCCCTTTCTCACCTTCAGAGTTGGTGCAAACTTCACCGGTGCATCCAAACCCCCTGATACGATACGCTCTATCACACATAAACCTCCTTATATCTTCCTCAAAACAGCCACCATACCTACCTATTATGGCATTTCCATAGCCATTCCGAGATATATTGCCATGCAACTTCCACCATCATCATCATGACATACATTACTTTTGTCATATTGCTATTGCATGATCATGTAGTTGACATCGTATTTGTGGCAAAGACACCATGCATTGTTTTTCATACATGTCACTCTTGATTCATTGCACCATCCCGGTACACCGCCGGAGGAATTCATATAGAGTCATATCTTGTTCTAAGTTTTGAGTTGTAATCCTTATGTTGTAATCAATAGAAGTGTGATGATCATCATTATTAGAGCATTTCCCAAAAAAAGAAGAAAGGCCGAAAGAAAAAAAGGAAAGTCCCAAAAAAAAGAACAGGAAAAAAAGAAAAGAAAAAAGGGCAATGCTACTATCTCTTTTTCCACACTTGTGCTTCAAAGTAGCACCTTGTTCTTCATGTAGTGAGTCTCATATATTGTGCTTCAAAGTAGCACCTTGTTCTTCATGTAATGAGTCTCATAAGTTGTCTTTTTATACTAGTGGGAATCTTTCATTATAGAACTTGGCTTGTATATTCCTACGACGGGCTTCCTCAAATGCCCTAGGTCTTCATGAGCAAGCAAGTTGGATGCACACCCACAAGTTTTCTTTTTTTGAGCATTCATAGCTCTAGTGCATCCGTTGCATGGAAATCCCTAATCCTCATGTTGACATCAATTTATGGGCATCTCCATAGCCCGTTGATTATCCTCGTCAATGTGAGACTTTCTCCTTTTTTGTCTTCTCCACACAATCCCCATCATCATATTCTATTCCACCCATAGTGCTATATCCATGGCTCACCCTCATGTATTGCGTGAAGGTTGAAAAAGTTTGAGATTATTTAAGTATGAAATAATTGCTTGGCTTGTCATCAGGGGTATAGAAGTTGGGAACATCTTTGTGCGACGAAAATGAAGCATAGCCTAACTATATGATTTTGTAGGGATGAACTTTCTTTTGCCATGTTATTTTGAGAAGACATGATTGCTTTGATTAGTATGCTTGAAGTATTATTATTTTTGTGTCAATAAGAACTTTTGTCTTGAATCTTTCAGATCTGAATATTCATGCCACAATTAAGAAGATTTACATTGAAATTATGAAAAAGTATCACTCCGCATCAAAAATTCTTTTTTATCATTTACCTACTTGAGGACGAGCAGGAATTAAGCTTGGGGATGCTTGATACGTCTCCAACGTATCTATAATTTTTGATTGCTCCATGCTACTTTATCTACTATTTTAGGCAATATTGGGCTTTATTATCCACTTTTATATTATTTTTGGGACTAACCTATGAACCGGAGGCCCATCCCAGATTTGCTGTTTTATGCCTATTTCAGTGTTTCGAGGAAAAGGAATATCAGACAAAGTCAAAACGGAACGAAATCAACTGGAGAAGTTAATTTTGGAAGGAAACCCACCTGATGGACTTGGAGTGCACGTCAGGGGAGTCCCGGGCTGCCCACGAGGGTGGGGGGCGCCCCCTGGGCGCGCCCCCTGCCTCATGAGCACCCAGGAGGTCCACCGACGTACCCCTTGCACCCATATATACCTACGTACCCTAAAACTTCCAGACCAGAAGATAGATCGGGAGTTCCGCCGCCGCAAGACTCTGTAGCCACCAAAAACCAATCGGGACCCTGTTCTGGCACCCTGCCGGAGGGGGATCCCATCACCGGGGGCCATCTTCATCATCCCGGCGCTATCCATGACGAGGAGGGAGTAGTTCACCCTCGGGGATGAGGGTATGTACCAGTAGCTATGTGTTTGATCTCTCTCTCTCGTATTCTCTCTCGTGTTCCCTCTATGGCACGATCTTGATGTATCCAGAGCTTTGCTATTCTAGTTGGATCTTATGATGTTTCTCCCCCTCTACTCTCTTATGACGAATTGAGTTTCCCCTTTGAAGTTATCTTATCGGATTGAGTCTTTTATGAGAACACTTGATGTATGTCATGCGATCCACTTGATGTATGTTTTGGTGATCAACTTGCGGGTTTCGTGACACTTGGGAACCTATGCATAGGGGTTGGCACACGTTCTTGACTCTCCGGTAGTAGCTTTGGGGCACTCTTTGAAGTACTTTTGTGTTGGTTGGATGAATCTGAGATTGTGTGATGCATATCATATAATCATGCCCACAGATACTTGAGGTGACAATGGAGTATCTAGGTGACATTAGGGTTTTGGTTGATTTGTGTCTTAAGGTGTTATTCTAGTATGAACTCTTTTATAGATCGATCCGAACGAATAACTTTGAGGTGGTTTCGTACCCTACCATAATCTCTACGTTTGTTCTCCGCTATTAGTGGCTTTGGAGTGACTCTTGGTTGCATGTTGAGGGCTTGTTATATGATCTATCTATGTTATTATTGTTGAGAGAACTTGCACTAGTGAAAGTATGAACCCTAGGCCTTGTTTCCTATCATTGAAATACCGTTTACGCTCACTTTTACCGCTCGTTACCTTGCTGTTTTTATTATTTCAGATTACAAAAACCTATATCTACTATCTATTTTGCACTTGTATCACCATCTCTTCGTCGAACTAGTGCACCTATACAATTTACCATTGTATTGGGTGTGTTGGGGACACAAGAGACTCTTTGTTATTTGGTTGCAGGGTTGCTTGAGAGAGACCATCTTCATCCTACGCCTCCTACTGATTGATAAATCTTAGGTCATCCACTTGAGGGAAATTTGCTACTGTCCTACAAACATGTGCACTTGCAGGCCCAACAACGTCTACAAGAAGAAGGTTGTGTAGTAGACATCAGCTGGCTCACTCCGCCATCTCGTTGATTGCATTGCCTTTCAGCCGTGTCGCCCCCTTTTCTTCCACTCCTCATTGCTTCTACCTGGTTCCATGGCAGCGCACCAGATCACAGAAACTGAGGTGAGGCGTCTGACACAGGAGCTCCAGGCCAAGTATGCAGACCTCAGGGCCAAGGACGTGGAGCTCCATGAGCTCAAGGAGGAGAGGAGTTCCATGGTCCTCCTTTATGCGCGGGAGTTCACGAAGCTTCAAAAGCGACAGGCATCCACCACAAAGATGCTCGAGGCATCAGCGACATTGCAACAGAAAGCGGGAGATATGATAGGCGGTCAGGAGAGCAGGCTGGAGCGCGAGCGGGCTGGTCGTGACGAGGTCCACAATCGCCTCAACCACTTGGTGGACCAGTTTTCCATGCACGTGTCGCGGCTGCATGATGCCTACCATCTTGCCAGCACGACCATGCCGTCCGTCGGGCTAAACCCGTCCAACCACCTTGTCGACTACAACGAGATGCGTCTTCCTAACCTGGTCTCCTTCTTGACCTATATCTCCGAGGAGCTGAGCCGTCTCCAGGTGATGGTGGGGGTGGAGCTGGACAAGGAGGGGTTGCGGGTTGCTGTCACCATTGTCGGGCGAATCCTCTCATGGCTCCGTCACCGGAATCCATGTGTGCCATTGGACACCGTCTTTGACGAGCTGGCTCCTATCGACCGGGAGCGGGCTCTGCGGGCGGTGGCACCCTGCATCACCAACATCGTGCGCCTCAGGAAGAAAAGGGACTTCAATGGTGTTTAGGCGTCCTCTGCATGGGCATGTCCATGTCTTGGCGCAACATGACACTCGTACATCAAGGTGCTATAAAAACGGTTTTTAACCCCTTTCTGCGACGGCATTTGGAACCGTCACCTAGTGAGTGACTGTGATAGGAGGGTACTTACCACACGACTTAGAAACCGTCGGGGATATGCCCTCTGGCACACACGCTTGGCAAAATGAGGTCGTGTGCGATCGACGAGCAATCAAATATGGTTATATGTACAGTAGTGCTAAAAATACAATTATATAGGCAAAATTGTTTCCAGTCGTAAGTACATCCCACACAGTTAGTCCTTGCTAAACTTTTTCGTTCGTACATACATCCCACACAGTCGCTCCAAGGAAAACGTTTCCGTTTGCAGGTACATCACACACATTTTTTTCCCGTTAAATCGTTCGTGATAGCGTTGCCATTGCACATGATATTAACAATTTTATCGTTCGCATTATTGAATGCATCACATAAGGTGCGTAGAAGAAACTATGTGGCAACGGCTATCCATCACACACATTTTTTATGTGGTAAACGTTTGCGCAAGGTGGCCTAACACAAATAGTTTGCAAGAGGATGTCGTGTGTGATTGTTCATTGATTCAACATGGTTTATTCCTAGAAACTATGTGCGCTGCTTGAGGTCATCGCCCATGGTGTTTTCTCAATAATCGTTTGCAATAGAAATTGGCAATTATCAGGCTAATTACCATATTATCAATAATACATTTATTAATCTACTTGACGTTTCATATTAAGCACACAATATATTTCATTTCCATATTAAGGAAGCAGGATTTCATAATTTAAATACATCAGAGTACAACATGATATAGCTTCAGCACTCAGCTACCCCATTACACAAGTGCACCAGCACCAAGTTTCACATGCAACATCTCAAAATTAACATCATAGATAGTACATAGGCAGATGCATCTCATTTGGAAAACTGCTGAAGCGAAAGGCGAATATAGAGCCTTCATTGATGTTGAAGGTCTTTGCAACTTTAGGCCAGTGCCTATGGATGATTGATCGTCCATCCTTCGTCCTCTTCAGTAACACTTCAATTTTGAACCGTGGGTGTTGTATGATAACCTTCCTCGCCTCCTGACTAGATAGGTGGTTTGAGAGGTAAGCATCAGTGAACTGCTTTGGAAAGGCCTGAAAACAAGGATGTGCATAAATATTTTATCTATATTGGAAATGGGGCAAAGGAATAAAAAAAGGCAAGGTATAATAGTTAGTACCATCTTGTAGTGAACTGATGTATCTTCATTGTGCAGACAAAGATCTTGTTGTTTTGGTCGCTATTTTCCTTATCCTAACAATCTTTCTGAGTTTCTTGACTTGATTGATATTCATGGACAACTCATTTCCCCATATGCAAAAAGGGTCGAACAGTGGGTCAAAACCTCTGACAGTAGGACCTACATGTGCAAGACCAAATTGTTAAAAACCTAAATATTAGAATGGTTCATGCAATTGCACAATAATGTGCTATTAGACAACGGACCATGCATGTGCCAACCTCGATTATATACCTCAATGCTTCCCATAGTTTCCATGCAACACATATAAGGTAATTAGTCATCAGGTTAAGTGAGGGTTCGCATGCTATCAGTAAAACATGTTGATGAAAAATACGCACATTGCAGATTCATCAGATTAATTCAAGCCACATGGAAAACCCATTTATCCAAACCAAGCATGATTAAGAACTAGGAAATATAGCACTTGTATATGTTTCTCATGTATTAAGTCCAGCCAAATTCGATTTATTCCTCACATGCAACAATACAAAATTCTACCTATGACAATTGGACATCAGATTTTATAATTGAACCAGGCAGTTAACTAAACACCACAACAAATGAACCAAACATTAACTGAGCACCACATTGCACAATATAACATATTCCTAATAGAAGATCAAACAGTTAACCAAACCAAGCATGCTTAACAATTTGGAAATGTAGCAATTGTATTTGTTTCTCATGTATTTAGTACAACCAAATTCAATTTATTTCTCGCATGGTATACAATAACAGAATGCACCCAAAACAATTGAACATCACATTGCAGAATTGAACCAAACAGTTAACTAAACACCACAACAAACGAACCAAACGTTAACTGAGCTCCAAATTGCACAATATAACATACTCCTAATAGAAGATCAGACAGTTAATGAAACCAAGCATGCTTAACAACTTGGAAATATAGCAATTGTATTTGTTTCTCATGTATTTAGGACGGCCAAATTCAATTTTAGTTCTCACATGGTATACAATAACAGAATGCACCCACAACAATTAAACATCGCGTTGCATAATTGAACCAAACTGTAAACTAAACACCACAACAAATGAACCAAACGTTAACTGAGCACCACATTGCACAATGTATAACATACTAGAAGATTAGACAGTTAACCAACCAAGCATGCTTGACAACTTGGAAATATAGCAATTGTATTTGTTTCTCATGTATTTTGTAAAGATAAATTCAATTTATTTCTCACATGGAAGACAATAAAAAATTGCAGCCTGAAGAATTGAACATCACATTTCCAAAATTGAACTAAACAGTTAACTGAAGATGACAACTAATTAACCAACAGTTAATAAGTGAGAACCACATTGCACGACATATAGAATGTATGCACTAGAGCAACAGATTGCATGGTAAAATTAGATAGCACAATTCACTAGAATATGTTAAGGAAAGCCAGGAGAAGCACACGCAACGGGTAAACCGAACATGTTTAACCAGCATAGCTAGCAACTAGCACGGTGCTCCTCCAAGATCTAGGGGTCGGCACGAATGGCAGCCATCGCAACCTCATCCGCACGTGCGGCCGCTATTTGCTTCTCCGCTGCCAAATGCTCCTTCAGCTCCTTCCTATACTGTGTGCACCATGGCATAGGGTGGCGCTTATTTGGTGGAGGGGTCAGTGATTTGGGTGGAAGGTGTCGCGCCGACGGTTGGGGCATGTGGAAAGTGGAAGGAGCAGGAGGATGGGGGTCGGGTGTGGATTACCTTCCTAGATAGACAAGGCCGAGCAGCATGAAGGAGGGTCGCCGACAAGGAGGCCCCGCTGCAAGCAAGGAGTGAAGGTTTCAACTTGGAAAGGAAGGAGGAAACAAGGGAAATGTGGCTTTTGGTAAGGGGCAAGGGGTGGGGAGGTACATATTTTCGCGGAAGCCAAATTTTTTGAATCGGTTTAGCGAAAAAACTGACGCGCAAAGTGTCATCAGAGACGGTCCCTTATTCAGAACTGTGTATGATATGTGAACATCACAAACGATTCAGATAGCTTAACCCGTGTGTGATGAGTTTAAACGTCAAAAAATTTGGTTCAAATTTCCTTGCTTACAATGGTCATCCACGTCATTCCATAATTTGGGTACACAAAGGAGACTATAGCACACCAACACTTCTTAATCGAGCAAGTTCAGCAATTAAATATAGCTAGATGACCTAAAAATTACCCTAACAAATTAAAGACCGGTGCTCTTAATTAAACAAAACAAAGAGTACTAGTACTGTGGCTGGTGCTCGTCGATCTCCGCCGCCTCCTCCATGTCCAGCTCGCACCCGATGGTTTCCTAGGGAAGGGGCTCCATGGAATCCATCATACCATACTCGGCAAGCATCTCGCCATCCGTGTCTGCCATCTCTTTGGAAAAGGCTGCCACGAGCTGGGCATAGGCGGACGCAATCTGGGCTTGGACGAGCTCCGTCATGGCAAGCTATGAGGTGGAGGAACATGCGGCTACTCAAATGCTCTCGGCGATTGCCAACTCTTCGGCCGTGGGTTGCGATCGTTGTTGGAGAAGCTTTGTTTGATTTGTGTGGTGACCACCACGAGCTGGCATGGGAAGCCTCGACATGGTCGTGGGCGGCCTCCATCAGGGCTAAGGCCACCGTTGCGGAATGGACAGCTGTTGTGCCGTTCTCGCCGGTTGCTATCCCCGAGGCAGATGTTGTTGCCGCCACCTGAGAAGCAATAGCGGCCGTTTGGGCTGCCTTGGTCGCCCGGTCGCAAATAGCGGCCGCGCTCATGCACCTTTGTAGCACGCAGATGGCGGCTGCGGTCGCGCTCTCGCTGGAGTGGGCCACCGAAGTTGCCCTCACGACGCGGGTCCACGTCCCCATCTTTCACCGATGATGATTGAATAGTGAAATGATATTTGGGGAGCGAACTAATGTGCTTGACATGCCGGCTGTAGAATGTAGCCGGCGCACCTTCTCGCGTAAGTCATAGGCATACTATACACCGATGGTGCTCCAAGATATTTTACTACATCTCACACGGTTGGTGATAATAAACTATGTGCGATCTACTTGAATTTTCATCTTGATTTGAATTACATAATGGGGTCACAACGGCAATGGAGGGTTTTTGAATTTCTAGAACTTTTATCCGCAGTGAACATGCAACTATATGTGTGTCATAAAAAAATTGGAATTATTTAGGGTTCGTTTGGACATTTTGTACATTAAATTGGTTTTCTAGCCATTTTAGGTGAACAATTCAAAAATAAACTACATGCACATGCTCCGGTGCACCAACATGGGTTGTAAAATCATATATGTGCCCATGGGTTTATGCTTATGTCCCATGAAAGAAATGGGGATGAATTTTGTACACCACGGCACTGTGGCTCTCCGGCAAACGTTGAGGAACTTGCTTTTGTAATTCTAGTAAATCCAAAACCCGTATGACATTCGTGAACATTGGCATGCTATCATGGAATGACATCAACATGCTGAGGTAAGAAATATTGTCCCATTTGGGGCAGGTTATGGTATAAGCTTCTCACAAACCAGAGCTTCTCACAAGAAGCCTCATGGTTCCATTAGGGAACCGTGTCACCTTTGTGGACAAAACAATATTCGTTGCCTCTTCTTGCTTTCAATTTTTTTTCCTGATGTCAACATAGAACAACATGAGTGTCGTGTTAAATTTTGGAATTTTTCGGGGATTGTTTGGACATTTTTATACATTAACTGAGTTTTCTAGGGATTTATGTGCATAATTCAAAATTGAACTACATGCACATGCTCCAGTCCATAAAAATGGATTGCAAAATTAAATGTGTGTCCTTGGTTGCAAGCTTAGGTCACACACGCAAGAAATGAGAATGAATGTCAAATACCTTGACACTGTCGCTCGGCCACTATCATTGAGATACATGGTTTTAAAATTCTAGTAAATCAAAAACTCGTCTGAAATTCATGAAACTTGACATGATATAATGGAACGGCATCGACATGCCGTGGTAAAAAATATTGTTCTATTTGGGGCAGGTTTGGGTATAAGCTTCTCGCAAACCAGAGCTTCTCTCATAACAAGCCTGATGGTTTTGGTAGGGAATGTGCCACCTTGGGGGACGAAATGGTACCTATTGCCTCTTCTTACTATCAAATGTTTTCTCGTGTCAACATAGAACAATAGGAGTGTTGTGTCAATTTTTGGGATTTTTCAGGATTCGCTTGGACATTTTAATACATTAACTCAGTTTTCTATGCATTCATGTGCATAATTCAAATTTGAACTACATGCACATGCTCTAGTGCATATAAATGGGTTCAAAATTGAAATGTGTGTCCTTGGTTGCATGCTTAAGTCCCATGCAAGAAATGAGAATGAATGGCAAATACCTTGCCACCGTCACCCGGCCGCTAACACTGAGATACATGGTTTTTATATTCTAGTAAATCGAAAATGCGTCTGAAATTTATGAAACTTGACATGCTAGAATGGAACGGCATCAACATGCCATGGTAAAATTGTTGTCCCATTTGGGGCAGGTTGGGGTATACAAGCTTCTCACAAACCAGAGCTTCTCACAACAAGCATCATGGTTATGGTAGGGAACATTTCACCTTTCAGGATGAAACGATATCCGTTGCCTTTTATTGATTTCAATTTTTCTTCTACTGTCAACATAAACTTTAGGAACTTTTCTGGGTTCGTTTGGACATTTTTATACATTAATTGAGTTTTCTATGCATTTAGGTGCATAATTCAAATTTGAACTACATGCACATGCTCCAGTGCATGTAAATTGTTTGAAAAATCAAATCTATGTCCTTGGCTGCATGCTTAGGTCTCATGCAACAAATGAGAATGAATGTCAAACACCTTGCCACCCTCGTTCGGCCTCAAACATTGAGATACATGGTTTTTAAATTATAGTAAATCCAAAACTCGTCTCAAGTTCATGAAACTTGACATGCTATCATGGAGTGGCATCAACATGTTGTGGTAATAAAATTGTCCATTTGGGGCAGGTTTGGGTATAAGGTTCTCGCAAACTAGAGCTTCTCACAACAAGCCTGGTGGTTTTGGTAGGGGATGTGCCACCCTTGGGGAAGAAACGATATCCATTGCCTCTTCTTGCTTTCAAAATCTTTCTAGTGTCAACATAGAATGACAAGAGTGTTGTGTAATTTTTGGGATTTTTCAGGGTTCGCTTGGACATTTTTATACATTAACTGGGTTTAGTAGGCATTTTATGAGCATAATTCAAATTTGAACTACATGCACATGTTCCAGTGCAGAAAAATGGGTTGACACATGAAATGTGTCTCCTTGGGTGCATGCTTAGGTCCCATGCAAGAAATAGGAATGAAGTTCAAACACCACGATGCTGTTGATTGCCGCAAAACATTGATATACTTTTTTTAAAGTTCTAGTACATCCAACTCGCCTGAAATTCATGAAACTTGGCATGATATCATGTAATGACACCCGACATGCTATGATATTTTTCATGTCCATTTTGAGAGAAGGCGCACTCGAATAACAGCCAGCAAAGGCATTTTGAAAAAATAGCTGCCACTTTAATATCTCAAACATTTGTATTTTTTAAATCATGTGCATTAAGTTAACCATTCACGTGATGCCACATGTCTTGGTTTCAATGGCTATAGGAGGTGTCGTGCGGACAACTACTTGACTAAAT
Source organism: Triticum dicoccoides (assembly GCF_002162155.2). Taxonomy (NCBI): domain Eukaryota; kingdom Viridiplantae; phylum Streptophyta; class Magnoliopsida; order Poales; family Poaceae; genus Triticum; species Triticum dicoccoides. The sequence continues at coordinate 393,233,596 of NC_041389.1, forward strand.
GGGAGGCATGCGAGCGCAGTCCGGTGTGCAGGCTGACCGAGAGGCGTGCAAGCTGTCCTCCAATGCGCATGCTCACAAGAAAGATTGCAAGTTGTACGCTGCGTAGGCTTACTAGGAAGCGGGTCCTTTGAATTCCATGGCCACCCGCCTTGCTCGCATCCTCTCCACTAATGGCGCACGAGCCGCTGTTTAATACGGGCGGCCTTACTATTTGCCTCCCATTCCCCTCCCTCACATGGACCTCCACCAGTGCCATGGCGTAGAAGGATCATCTGCCACTAGTCTTCAAGTTTGGTGAAGTTGACTCCTCCCCGGAGGATATAGAAAATAAGGAGGAATGGGGCCTCATGGACATGGCCCTGAACTAGCTGGACGCAGCGGTTGCTGCCCCCACGCCCGTCCCAGCTCCCATGCCCACGCCCGCGCCATCAACCATTCCCCTAGCACTGACGGGCTGGTCGCCGAGCACTATTGCAGAGCTGGAAGCCACGGGCGTCAACGAGGTCTCCGCGGACCCGCACGAGCTCATGTACATGACAGCGCCAGCGCCTGTGCTCGTGCGCGCCCCTCCACCCACCGCGGTGCTGGTCCCCGTGCGTTTGCCTGCACCCGCCGTGCCCGTGCCCGTGCGTGCGTCCCCCTCAGCGGCATCGGATGCCGCCGTCGACCGCTACCTCGCAGCGCCGCCAGTTGCCGTCCTCCCGCACCCCGCCCGTTGATCGCGGGACGACATGATGTTTCATTTCCAAGTGAAGAACATTTTGTGCTGCCTTGAAGACTTCAACAACGGCATCCCAGTGTACAGACTTATCAATTTGTAGTGTGACTGAATGAAAGATATGGTTTGAATGAACTTGCGTTTTTCTCTCTTAATGTACAGACTTATCAAACTATTTTCATTCAAAAAAGTGTCAATGGTTTTTAAATATAAAACACTCATCACAAACGTTTTAGTTAGAACACCCGTATGCAAACCGACAGCTTCCCAGGAAGCCAAAGGAAAATGTGCCGAGTAGGATTTGTGCAGCTCTTGATCGCAAATGTTTTAGATAGAACACCCGTATGCAAAGTGAGAGCTATGGTCTTCCCCCTTAAGTCAAGGGAAAATTCGGAGCGCAGGATTTGTGCATCTCTTCAATGCAAATGGTTCAGATTGAGTACAGTATGCAAACCAGATTTCGGCGCTAAGCTAAGTGAAAATGTGCTGAGCAGGATTTGTAAATCCCTTCAACGCAAACGGTTGTTTTGGATGTCCAGTGTGCAACCACGTACAGACCATTTGGTAAGATTTGCTCCTGTCCTATTGGGTATATTGCCATTCGTCAAACTGGAAAGATTGACATTTGTTGATCTAGTAACATTGGCATTGGTCAACCTTGTAACACTGCGATTTGTCAAAATATGCAGCTAAAAATCACTAGCACTGTCTAATTTTTGCAACTAAAATTCAGTAATTAGGCATATATTTCATTCATAGATTAAGCAGTCGTTCTTTATACAAATAGTTCAACTCGACTGTTGAACCGACCAAAATTTTCCCCAATTGTTGCCAACCAGGTAAGGAAATAGCTAGTTGAACTATATATACTAGCTAATTTTAAGTGTGTTGTACAGTTCCACCACATCTATAGTCAGATGAGCTGAACAAAATAGCCCCTAAATACTACTACTACTACTACTACTACTACTACTACTACTACTACTACTACTACTACTACTACTACTACTACTACTACTACTACTACTACTACTACTACTACTACTTCTATGGAGGGGTTTGTACTACTTCCGGCAGCCTCTCCTCTGCCGAGCTCGCTCAGTAAGAGGCATAGGAGGAGGAGGAGCCTACTGACGAGCTGGACCACTGCAATACGGTGCCTGTCGCTATTGCCCCTTCAGCGATGCTCACCTTGAATGCTCCTCTCGAAGCGTTGGTTCTCCTCATAGATGTCCTGATTCCTCGCCTCTGAGGTGGCGTGTGATGCGGCCAAGGCGGCGCTAAGGCTCTTTGCATGCTCGACGAGGAGCTCCTCCTCATCTCACAGGAACTCGATGTAGCGTGCAAGGTCGCTGATGCACGTGCGGGCCTCACCTCTGCCTCCCGCCTTTGGGCAGCGGTGGCGGAGCGGGTGGTGACCCCAGTGGTCGACGGTGGGCTGGCGGCCACGGCGACCGATGATGGGGTAGCAGCCACGACCACAACCTTACACCTTCGGGCCACGGTGGCGGAGTGGGTGATCGCCACGATGGCCGGCAGTGGGGTGCGGCCACGACGGCCACCTCCCGCTTTCGAGCCACGGCAGCGGAGTGGGAGATGGCCCTAGATTTCGATGGTGGAGTGGCGGCAATAGCGGCCGGCAACAACTGCCATCGGGTAGCGGCGGCAGAACGTGTGGTGGGTGTTCCGCGCACAATCAACAGGGACACCGCGCGCACTACACTATGCCGGGGACTGCGCCGCCGCTGTGGTGTAGCCTCCCAGCTGGAGCTATCCTCTTATGAGGCCGGAGTGGCTGAGTGACAATGGCGGACCGGTCTCATTGGCGATTGTGGGAGAAGCAGACGAGATAAGCTACAGAGTGGGAGGGGGAAATACGACACAGGACTCGCCGGTCGTAAGGGTTTATATAGCAGGCCGATACGCATTGGGATTTTGGGGGTTTTCACCGAGTCGGGAAGGAAGCTTGCACGGGAACCTGCGAGGTTGCACGGGGACAGGTTACTGATGATTCATTGGCGCCACTTCAAGCCACCGTTTGGCCAAAAGAACGCGCCCGCACACTGCTCAAGCTTGCGCTATAAGCCATCTGCGGCAGCAGGATGACAAGACGTGATAGAGTCGGATGAAAGGCCATGTACACATACGGTTAATAAGAAAATGTTTGTGATTTAATTACCTACTATACTCCTATCCTGGTTTACAAGTAGGATTTAACTAATAAAATACAAATGCATGTCGCCAAATATTATATAATTGGATTCGTATTTGAACATAGTTTCCAATTATATAATTTTTATAACATGCATTAACATTATTGGTTAAATTTAAGGGCAAAGTATGGAAAATAATATAAAGGGGACTAATAGACCAAGACGGAGGTAGTAGCACACGGTCGCTCTCTACGCAGCGACACAACTATCGGTCAACTTGTAGGCGACCATTTCCTGCGTGTTCAACTGCTCTATGCATGTGGTTGCTTGCGGTTGAGGCGGCCGCAGAACGCTCTGCTCGCGTCCCGCTACGTGCGCTCTGCGCTTGCGTCCCTCTGGGCGCTCTGCCCTCGTCCCTCCATGCATGCTGCCAGTGTTTGGGGCCGGCGCATGATCACGCATGTTCGTGTGCATGTGGTTGCGCCCGGCGCGGCGCGATGATGTAGTTACCCACTGCAAAAACTACCATGCCGACACGCCGAAAATCCAGGCCGCCTGGCCCGATTTATTCTCATGTCCATTTACCTTCATCTCTTGCGCCACACGACACAATAAACATACCCACGATGACATATCCATAGAGGACATCCAGTGGTCCCGATGGCGCTCCCCGTGGCTCCATTGCGCTCCAAGCGGCTCACGACGACAACGGTGGGAAGTTCACCATGCATCACGTAGTGAACACCCACGTGAGGGGGAAGGCCCTCTCGGTGGTGTACACGAACGATCCAGTCTCAGTGGAGAGCCCCATCCATACTATGGAGTAGTTGCTTGCCGAGGACAAGTACCAAGTGGTCGGCTTTCGACCTCGAGTACACCGGCGATCGTGCCGGGCATGATCCGAAGGTTGTTGTCGCCCAGTTGTGCGTGCGACATGACATCCTTGTCTACCACAATTACCTGGCCACAAGGCCTTGCGAGCGTTTCTCCAGGTTTATAACAACTTTGACTAACAAACAGAACTTCCTGGTTGACCTCACCTCAGCCAGCATCGACCCCTACTACATGAAGAGGAAGGATGAGAGCAAGAAGGACAAGAACGCCTGACACAGTGTCTGGGATGAGAGACTGGATGAACAACATGTCAAGTATGCGGCCAAGGATGCGTACACAAGCTACGAGATGTACATGCAGATCATTGACATGAGGGAGTGTCTTCTTCCTGCCCGAGACGAGGGATCGAGCCACAGAGCAGTGGCAGGAGCATCACAAGAACTAGATGACTAGATGATCGTTTCTTGTAGTTTAGAATGCATGCAATTGTTTATTAAGGTGTGTGCGAATGATCAGTATAGTCACTTATGTAATTGGATGTTTATTTCAGTTACATATATACATATATACATGTTATTATTCTGTAGGCATAGCAAATCATATGGCTTATTAGCAGCAATTGTCTGTGTTATTATTGGTCTTCGCACAGATTTCTGATTATGGACATGTTTGCCGCATATCACACACATCTTGTTCAGTTGAACCGTTTCCACTTTGTTGCCAAATCACACACAGTTCATCCTAGTGAACTGTATGCAGTATATCGCACACACCCTCATCCGGCAGCCCGTTTCTGTTGTTCTGCATCATCGCAAATAGTTCTTCTGGACTAACTATTTGCCACTCATCACACACGCAACTCTATATGAACCGTGTTTGATGTCGCCACCATCGCAAATGTTTAGCATCTTTTTTGATGGATTTTATTACATCACTGTTTGTTATTGATGCATCACACACAGTTTCGTCGAAGGGTCTTTGATTTGACTGTCGCATTTGGACCATCCTGCAGTAGTGTGACCGTTGGATCAAACTCAGAGGTGCAGATCAGTCACTATAGCACAAAGCGTGTGGGCGTGTTTGGTTGCATTCTCATCTCAATATAGTTGTTCCCTCTTCATGCATACTCATCTCAGCACCTCTCTTCATGCATTCTCCTAGTGTATTTGTGTTAGCCTACTAGTGTGGACTCATGCACCCTTCATCCACTCTGCCAAACACCCAAAAGTGGGTCGAGAAGGGAACTTTTGCTCCCATCCCATGCACCCTTCATACACCCAGCCTAACACTATTTCGTGCTTCATATGGTACATATTTCATGGAGTAGTGTAGCACCATACTCTTCGTGCACTGTAGATCTAGTACTGTTTACATTGATCTCACTGTTCATTCTCGACCGGACAGTCAAAAAAGGGGTATGTTACATTACTGTTCATATAGTTGACATGCGCACAACATCATTTGTTATCGTCATATCTTACTACACTAGCAACAAGATTATTTAGTATTGACATATGAACCATTGCACATGCCTAGTAGCAGGAGCAGTATGTGAGTTCAAGTGGCTACTATGACACCCTGGTTTTTTCTCTTCTTCTTTTTCTGGATTTCTTTGCCTTTTTGATTGAATTTGGAGTATTGAATCAACTTAGTTGAACTAAACTACTTGGGCATTCCCGTGATTTTCAACCAAGTGACCCACCTCCCTCTCAAACACCTCATTTCCTCTCTGGTATATTACAAAATGGCCATAGGAATATTTTTCATAAAAGATGAAAATATTCATTTCTTCTCTAAAATCACACTTCAGTCACTTATGCTCCAAAGCAACCCTCAATTTTCTTGACCACAAAAATCTGAGAAAATTACTGAATATTCTTTCGACCTTGGCACACCTCCCTATGCAAAAATATTTCATAGTTATTTGGAATATTTTTTCTACAGAAAATCTTTTCTATTCTAGCCAGAAAATATAGTTTTTACAGGAAGTGCATTTTTCCTTGATCCACTGAAGCTGAAATTTTTAGGGCTTCATTACCCTCCTAAGAAACCCTTAACCTCCAAAACTTAGCCCTAAACACCTTCTAGATTTCTCTCTATTAACCTCACAAGTTTCTGTCCAGAAACTTACGAGGATGCTACACTCCCAACCAATCAAACTGTGCTCAACAGAAAGCTTGGATCAACCTGACCTAGCAAGGACTACATGCTAGACATGATTTTAATGCGCTGCGTGGCGTGATGCGAGAGTTCACACGGTGACCACGCGTGTGTATGATGCCAGCCAGCTAGTCGACATGCTCTGGATGCCACCGACGTCTCTGTGGCGCTCGTGCTCGCTTCCCCGCTCACCGTAGCTTGCCAAACCGTGCCACCATCCTTGTCCCGGAGCCATTAACTCCCCCCTGGCACTCGCCGACGCTGGAGCTTGCCGCAGTGAGCACGGGCATGACACGGCCAAGTGTACAGTATGCCCGTGCCCCTGTGCCCGTCGCCACCCGAGCCCCTGTGCTCGTCTCCTCCCTCCCACAGTGGTTGCGTGAACCCTGGCCTCTTCTCCCCCTCTCACTGGAGCTCTTCGTCGTCGTGCGCCATCTCCAGATTGCTTCAGCAGAGCTCAAGACCCCCTTCCCCTCCGCCTATAAATACATCCCCCTCTAGCCTCTCCAAGCATCTGAACCCACTCACAGAACCACCACGACGCAGTACATAAGCCGCAGCCCGGCCGGGCAGGCCTTTGGCCGTCTTTCCCGACCCAAGCTCACCGGTGATCCCCTCTGTTCCTTCCCACCCCTCCAGAGACTCTTGAGCTCGACCCACTCCTCTGGCGTGTCTCTGGTGATCCACTGGTGCTTGCTGAACCAGTTGGAGCCCCTGAAATCGCCCTATGTTGTCGTCTTCTTCATCTCCGGTGAACTCCGTCTGCAGCCGCCGCTGGAGATGTCGTTTCCGATCTACTCCGGCCATTCCTCGCCAAGCTACGGGTATAGGCAGGTGCGACAGGGCCTCCTCTACCCATCCCTCCCTCTCAAAACAGCCGCTGAGCCCTCCTCTCCAGAGAGATTCCCGGCGAAGCGCCGCCGTCCTCTGTTTCTCTCCTCCTCCCCTCCAAACCAGACAGGTGGGGCTCGTTGTCAGCCACCCAGCCGCTCCCGAAGTTGTATCAGTGGAGGCGCCCCGCGGGTTTATGCTTCGGGTCCATAGTTATTAGCTAGATGGCTTCTTCCTTCTCTTCGAATCTCAATACAAAGTTCTCCTCGATCTTCTTGGAGATCTATTCGATGCAACTCTTTTTGTAGTGTGTTTGTCGAGATCCGATGAATTGTGGGTTTATGATCAAGTTTATCTATGAGAAATATTTGAATCTCCTCTGAATTCTTTAATGTGTGATTAAGTTATCTTTGCAAGTCTCTTCGAATTATCAGTTTGGTTTGACTTACTAGATTGATCTTTATTGCCATGGGGGAAGTGCCTAGCTTTGGGTTCAATCTTGCGGTATCCTTTCCCAATGACAGTAGGGGCAGCAAGGCACGTATTGTATTGTTGACATCGAGGATAAAAAGATGGGGTTTATATCATATTACATGAGTTTATCCCTCTACATCATGTCATCTTTCTTAATGCGTTACTCTGTTCTTTATGAACTTAATCTCTAGATGCATGCTGGATAGCAGTCGATGTGTGGAGTAATAGTGGTAGATGCAGCCAGGAGTCGGTCTACTTATCGCGGACGTGATGCCTATATACATGATCATGCCTAGATAATCTCATAATTATTCTCTTTTCTATCAATTGCTGGACAGTAATTTGTGCACCCACTGTAATACTTATGCTATCTTGAGAGAAGCCACTAGTGAAACCTATGGCCCCCGGGTCTATATTTTATCATATAAGCTTTCAATCTACTTTTATTTGCATCTTTAATTTTGCAATCTATATCATAAAAATACCAAAAATATATTTATCTTATTATATTATCTCTATCAGATCTCACTTTCGCAAGTGGTTGTGAAGGGATTGACAACCCCTTTATTGCGTTGGTTGTGAGGTTCTTGTTGGTTTGTGTAGGTGCGTGGGACTTCCGAGGAGCCTCCTACTGGATTGATACCTTGGTTCTCAAAAACTGAGGGAAATACTTACGCTACTTTGCAGCATCACCCTTTCCTCTTTAAGGAAAACCAACGCAAGCTCAAGACATAGCAAGAAGGATTTCTGACACCGTTGCCGGGGAGGTCTTCGCTCAAGTCAAGACATACCAAGTACCCATCACAAACTCATCTCCCTCGCATTACATTATTTGCCATTTGCCTCTCGTTTTCCTCTCCCCCACTTCACCCTTGCCGTTTTATTCGCCCTTCTTCCGTTCGTCTTTTCATTTACCTTAATGTCTTACTTGGCTCATTTGCTCATTTGGTTGGAATAATTGTGCATTTATTACTAAACAAAGAAGCTAAGATCTATGGATCCTCATCCGCTTGCTAATCTTTTCAAGATATCCAATTATGATGAACCAATTGCTATTGAGTTGAGTGCACTAGATTATCTTTATGAGGTTTTGCTTGAAATTCGTGATTCTCAAAATTATGATGAAGAAATTTATGAAGAGATTCACGATAACTCCTTGAATAAAAAGCATGATTGCAATGATTTTACTACAAATTCTCTTGATGTCAATTGTGCTAATAATATGCAAAACCCTAAGCTTGGGGATGCTAGTTTTTCTATGTCTACTACTTGTTGCAATGATCATGATTGGGGTGATTCTTTTTATGATCTTGAAAGTTTATTTAAGCCCCATGATGAATATGAGATTGATAATAGTGTTTGCAATAATATTGAAAGTGGGTTTGGAAGAGTGTCAACTTTAGATCCCACATATTTGGAGAATGTTCAATCTTATGAAATTTTTGATAAAAGTGGGTTTGGAGAGGTCATGACTTTAGTTAATGTTGATCCCACTATTTTGGAAGAGTGTCAACTTTGCATGCATGTGGATCCTGCTGAGAATATGTTTTGTGATAGATATATTGTTGAATTTGCTTATGATCCTACATGTAATTATTATGAGAGAGGAAAATATGGTCGTAGCAATTTCCATGTTACTAAATTACCTCTCTTCCTGTTGAGATTGCTATCGTCTCATTCTCCTTCCTTGCATATGCTAGTTTTTGCTTGTCTTGATAATTACTTTGCTTATAAAATGCCTATGCATAGGAAGCATGTTAGACTTAGATGTGTTTTTCACTTGTTTTATGATGCTCTCTTTGTGCTTCAATTCTTGTCTTTATTGTGAGCATCATTGAAATCTCAATGCCTAGAAATCTCAATAGGCAACATAGTAAAAACGTTTGTCGTATCCCCCTTTGTTGATATAATATTTTTATATTACCATGGCCTATTTAATGGATAACATGTTTTAATATTAATTTAGTACATTAGTGGTACCGTCTCGTTAGCACGTACTATTTGCCTTCACTTACTGGTGGGTTCCATGTCTACTCTCTCTCTCTCCTCCCCTTCTATGTGTAGACGCATAGGCAAACATGAAGAACGCGCGGGCAATGTTGCCGTTAACCATATCTGGATGCATTCACAAGTTACGGCACTAGTTTCACGTACTAGTAGTATTATACATGTAACAAGTTTAGGAACTAAAGTACCCGTGACTGACAAGTTAGGCTAGTTATTGTACTATTTATCTTCTACTCCGTAATAATTAAATGAATTGATAAATATATGTATCGCCTAGTGCTCGAAAAAGGGGACTGGTCGCGCCCTACATGTATTTGGAATTGACTTCCCTAAAAATTTTGGAATTGATGTGGTATTTAATATGAAATTTTTGGGATGAGAAGGAATACATGTTGCTTGATGAAATTTTATATTTAATATGATACGGCTCTAGCAGAACATTCAATCGATCAAACCATAGATTTCATTTAGTCTGACTCCGACTTTACATTCATAAAATGATCGAACTAAAATAAACGGAAATGATAAATCCCAAATGTTTGGATTTTAAGCATGGAAATCTGAATGTTTTTCATGACAAATTTAGATTACACGGCGGCGACGGGTGAGGGAGTCCTGGATAAGGGGGTATCCGGACAGCCGGACTATACGCTTTGGCCGGACTGTTGGACTATGAAGATATAAGACAGAAGACTTCGTCCCGTGTTCGGATGGGACTCTCCTTGGCTTGGAAGGCAAGCTTGCCGATTCGGATGTAGATCTCCTCCTCTGTAAACAGACTCTGTGTAACCCTAGCCCTCTCCGGTGTCTATATAAACTAGAGGGTTTAGTCCATAGGCAACAACGACAATCATAATCATCATAGGCTAGCCTCTAGGGTTTAGCCTCTATGATCTCGTGGTAGATCTACTCTTGTACTACTCATATCATCAATATTAATCAAGCAGGAAGTAGGGTTTTACCTCCATCGAGAGGGCCCGAACCTGGGTAAACGTTGTGTCCCTTGCTTCCTGTTACCATCAGCCTAAGACGCACAGATCGGGACCCCCTACCCGAGATCCGCTGGTTTCGACACCGAGATTGGTGCTTTCATTGAGAGTTCCTCTGTGTCATCGCCGCAAGGCTACATGGCTTCTCCAACCTTCAACCATGCTACCCTGGATGAGACCTTTCTCCCTGGACAGATCTTCGTGTTCGGCGGCTTTGTACTACGGGCCAACTCGCTTGGCCATCTGTAGCAGATTGACAGCTACGCCCCTGGCCATCAGGTCAGTTTTGGAAACCTAAACTACACCGCCGACATTCGAGGAGACTTGATCTTCAACGGATTCGGGCCCGTGTCAGGAGCACCAAACAATCACGGCAAAGCTTGACCTAGATCTGCAGTCGGACAGTATTCGGAACACGCACCTACTTCAGCACTGGACTTCATTCCAGAGCAGACCGTGCCTCCCGAGGACGGGTGGATGAACCCCGCCCTGAAGGCCGCATTCTCATCAGCGTTGGAGCCAAACACAGACTTCTCTCCTGAGGAAATCTATACCTTCGGACGCCCGGACTCATCTCCGATAGTGTGTTCCGGACCGCGCGCGGCCGTGCCCATCGAATCTAGTTGGGCTCTAGTCATGGAGTTCGCCACCACGGATATCTTTTAGCACTCACCCTTCGGAAACATGCTAAATTCATTAAGGTCTCTCTCTTTGTCAGAAGACTCCTGGCCGAACTATGTCCGGCCCGTGTGGGATATGGAAGACGAAGAAAATCGCAACCCACCCACCACCCACTTTATAGCCACTATCGATGACCTAGAAGACATGCTTGACTCCGACCCCAATAACATCGATGGTATGGACGTTGATGTAGGGGACAATCTGGAACCACCGCCCACGGGGCGCTAGACAGCCACTTCATCATACGATGTCTACATGGTGGACAACCCCAAAGAAGACAATGGTGACAAAAAGGACACAACGGAGGATAAACCCCCCGGGCTAAAGCAAAAATGATGGCGTAAGCGCCGCCTCAGGTCCAGTCACAGTAAAAATAGCGATAACAACCCAAAGCAGGATGACACTCTGGTTGATTCCGAAGGCAACAACGGCCATAGGGACCCAGCAATGGAGCAGGACAAACTAGGTCATGCCGAATACAGCCCAGAGCAGACGCCCAATCAGATAAACTCAGAGGGCCGAACTCATCATGCTACATCCAAACAAGAAAACAGGCCGGTTGATGATGCGGAACAAGATAACCTCCACAGAAAACTCCTGGCCACAGCACGGAGCCTGAAGAAGCATAAGCAAGGGCTTAAGGCCACGCAGGACACGCTCAACCGAAGATGGAATAAGGTGCCGGACACCGAAGGGAAACGTGGCGATAATCGCCACACAAAGAGCTACCCAAAGCACAAACCGCTACCCCAATTTGACGACGAAGCCGCAGCACCCGTTTGACCCAAAAACAATACGACTAGTCAGCCGGACCAACCACCTCATGGCCGCGATGGAGAAGCCATTGATACCGCACACGATTTATGAGCGCTCCTGGACAAAAAGGCCAGTGCGGCTAGATCCATCTATGGGTCCAGAGGACATGCTCCAACGCGGGACAAGGGCCACCATAACGATCATATTGATCAAATACCAGTCTGGAATCAACACCGGAAGCAACAGCAGCCGACAGCATGCCACAACACGGCCAGATACAGAGGGGCCGCACACCCCCTGTGCTTCACGGACAAGGTGCTGGATCATGAATTTCCACAGGGATTCAAACCCATGAGTATAGAGTCATACGACGGAACGACATACCCTGGGGTCTGGATTGAGGATTTTATCCTTCACATACACATGGCTCGTGGGGATGACCTCCACACCATCAAATACCTCCCCCTCAAGTTGAAAGGACCAGTTCGTCATTGGCTAAAAAGCCTCCCGGAAAACTCAATTGGAAGTTGGGAGGTACTTGAGGATGCTTTCAGGGCCAACTTTCAAGGGACCTATGTCCGGCCTCAAGATGCTGACGACTTAAGTCATAAAATACAACAGTCCGGAGAGTTCACCCGCAAACTTTGGAACAGATTCCTCACTAAGAAGAATAAAATTGTCGACTGTCCGGATGCCGAAGCCTTAGCGGCCTTCAAACACAGTATCCGAGACGAGTGGCTTGCCAGACACCTCGGCCAAGAAAAGCCGAGAACGATGGCAGCCTTAACAAGCCTCATGACCCAATTTTGAGCGGGCGAGGACAGTTGGTTGGCTCGTAGAGGCACCAGCGACCCGGGTACATCCAAAATCCGAGATGGCAATGGGAAGCCACGGCATAATAAGCACAAACATCGGAATAATGATAGTCCGGACAGCACAGTGGTCAACGCCAGATTTAGGGGCCCTTGACCTGGTCACGGAAAGAAGCCATTCAAAGGCAGTAAAGAGGACCCATCCGGCCTGAACAAAGTCTTGGACAGATTGTGCCAAATCCATGGCACTTCCGACAAACCTGCAAATCATACCCACAGAGAATGTTGGGTTTTCAAGCAGGCCGGCAAGTTAAACGCTGAACACAAGGGAAGGGAAACACCAAGCGAAGACGAGGATGAGCCTCGCCAGCCGAACACCAGGGGCCAGAAACAATTCCCACCGGATGTCAAAACGGTAAACATGGTACACACAACGCACGCAGAGTTCGTAGCCCCCTGGGCAAATTGTCCGATCACTTTTGATCATAGGGACTACCCGGCCAGTATCCATCACCGAGGATCAGCTGCCTTGGTGCTTGACCCGATAATTGATGGACACAATCTTACTCGCATTCTAATGGACGACGGCAGTAGTCTTAATCTGATATATCAAGACACCATCCGCAAGATGGGTGTAGACCATCCAGAATAAGTCAAAATAACGCCACCTTCAATGGAGTGATTCCAGGCGTAGTAGCCCACTACTGGGGCTCCCTCATATTATAAGTGACATTCGGTTCTCCCGACAACTTCAGAAGCGAGAACCTACTCTTCAACATCGCCCCCTTCAGCAGCGATTATCATGCATTGCTTGGAAGAACGGCCTTTGCTTGCTTTAACGCAATACCGAACTACACCTGCCTCAAACTCAAGATGCCCGGTCCACGCGACGTCATCACGGTTAGCAGAAACACAGAGCAGTATGCGGCAGTTCCCGCTGCCGGACTCTAGGCGGCCTCTCCCACCAGAACACATGATCGGTCTTCAAGACCATGGACACGGTTAGACGAGTCCAATACACCATTTTTCAAAACGGCTTGGATAAACCTGAGCCAGGGGCTATACATGTGTCCCCATATATAATACAAGGGGCTGCATACATGTAACAAAAGCCCACAATTTGGCTTGCCTCATTAACAGACTGGATCTCGAATACTTCTCAAGCATAATTAACTTTTCGCACGTTTTCCTTTTTCTTTTCTACAGACACTACCAGTGCGACACCCTTCCAGGATACGGCACAACGGAGACACAGGCGCAGACGTGCAGCAGGGCCACGCCCACAGGTTTCTCTTTAGAATAAGCCCCTGGGTAAACCTTTTTTACTGTCTCTTGTTGCTCGAAGTCCCATGGGTATTTCATAAACCTATAAGGGATACTGGCATTCTAGGATTTTGGCCAAGACAGATCAATGCACGTACCTGGAATCACAGGGTCAAGGGCGTCATTCAACCCAATATATCTTATAAAGTCCGAATACCTTTGCGAGTTTTCGGCGTCACAAGTTTGGCCTTATATGCATCAGTTCTGAATCATGTCTTTGGTCAAATGTTGGGTTAGCCCGGCTCCTGGGTTTGCTTCCTTATGTTCCGTTCTATCGGCTAAGGCGGCCAAAGGAGAACTACTGTGATTGTGCCCTGGTTATTCCGGACAAGCACCTCAGTAGAGAAAGCCGAAAACTGACTGTCATGATACAACGAGAGACTAGTCAACCACTCGAGGACTAATCAGAATCTATAGGATTCCTCCGCATTAACGAAGGACCGGTCTACCGGTCAAGTACGTGCACCGTATCCGGACGCTCGCGGAAGTACTAGGGGCTACATAGTAGCCCCACCTTTCAAACTCATATGGCTAGGTGTAAAGTGTTACAGCTATATAGTCCGGTTGCGTGGTTCGACGTGCGATCACCTCCTTAACGGACCAAGATGTTGGATCAAGTGTGTTCACGCATATTTTCTCGAACACCCCCGCATTATATGCGTGGGGCCCGAAGCTAGCGACTGCTAACTTTCATGTTATATGCATACATAAACAGCGACACAGGAGACATTATAATACTTTCAGGCAATAATCAAGCACATAATTGTTTACATTTAATAGAATTGTCACTCAAACGTGACATTCTTTGAGCACTGCACCTCTATTCTACGGGCACCTTCTATGACCTGCTCAAAATAGTGCTCGGCTGGGTCTTGGCTTCCTGCCGGACCCTGAATTGCAATGTTGGTGGCCTCCATACCCGCCCAGTATGTTTTCACACGGGCAAGAGCCATCCGCGCACCCTCTATGCACACCCATCTCTTCACGGCATCGATCTGCGCTCTGGCACCAAATAATTACTGCACCAAACCGAAGTAACTGTCCGGCTTCGGCCCCTTCGGCCATAGATGGTCTATCACAGACCTCATTGCAAGGTCGGACAACCTATGAAGCTCGGCTATAGCGGCCATCTTCTCACTCAAGGGCAAGGAGCGCGCTGGCGCATTAAACTGCGACCAGAACAGTCTTTATTTTTTTATCTTCATGGTCCTTGAACAACTTGGTTGCATCAGCCACACACTTCGCCAAGTCCACATACTTATCTGTTGCACTCCTTAGCTTATCCAATGGAGCATACTTTGGATCTAAAAACATCATCCGCAACAAATAAGGATTTCCAGACGCGATCTCCCTGGCTTGTCGAAGTTCCTCCCGTGCGTCTCTAATCTGAGAACGCGTCTCTTTAGCCGAGTCCAGCGCCTTCTTCAGGTCAGCCACCTTCGCCTGATTCTCTTTCTCGAGAAGCTCATACCGGCCGGCGGCATCCCTGAGCTCCACAGCCATCTCGGCTATCTTTTCTTTGCTTCGGAGATGAGCGGCCTGTTCAGCTTTCAACTCATCGGCTGCCTTTAGAGCAGCCGCATTACTAACCCGGGCTTGTTTCTTGGCAAGGACAAGCTCCGCCCTCAGGGCCTCAACGGCAGCAGCTCCGCCTGCAACTACATCACATCACATTAATATTACAACCTTCTTGGAATTTCCGAAAATAGATGTGGATATAGGAAAGCATACTCTGCGATTCCTCGAATCGCTTGTTAACAAGCGTGACGTCAGCTTCCACCACGTCAATTTGCCGCCTCAATTCGGCGCATTCAGCGGTTTGGTCTACAGCCGAACACTTAGCAACCTGCACAGAAATACAAATGCGATTATTATCTAGGAATATGATCCTCCGTTTGCCGCCATCGGCTGGCATCCACAGTCTCAGGGGCTACTATCTATACAGAGCGCATGTATCGCATGCAATACAACTAATAGCTGCGTGTTTTTGCGGCTTACCTCAAAGCCTTTGAGCAGTCTCTTGAAAGCTTCGTTTAAAGCGCTTGTGGCGGAGGAGATTTTCTCCAGCACCGTACCCATTAGTGTACGATGATCCTCAAAGAGAGCAGCTGACTCCAGGAGGCCCGTCAGCGTGTTCGGTCGGACACCGGACTCTCCTGGACCCTTTTCCTTGTCCGCCACAGGAGCCGAGCGCGCCAGGCTCGGGGCGACCGAAGTGTTAGCTTCCGGCCCCATTGGATCTGGACTCCTTCGTGATGATACCTCAGGGTCGCCAGCTTCATGGGACGGAGAGGCAGGTGGGGTTTCACTCTCCATCATCTCCGGAGGAAGATCCCCCGAGGACGAGCCCTGTTGAGATGAACTGCTGACCGGAATACAAAAATAGGTCCCGGTTATTACTCCCAGAGGAAAACGCAATAAGTTCCTTGTTCAATTAAACTTACAGCTCGGTGGAGGGCTGGCCCGTTTGCGGGCACTGCGCGGTGAGTACCCCCTTCGGGGCAGGGCCCTTTGGTGAAGTTCTCTTCCCTTGTTTAAGTGCCCCGGTCTCCAAGTCTTCGGAGGCAGCCCTCTTCTTTCCGCGGGGGGAAGAAACCTTAGGTTCGCCTCCCCGATTCTCCTCCTTTGTGGAGAAGCTAATTCCCCCAGTTCGGATGCGCAATGTGTGAGGCCCACTCTTGGCCTCCCCACTCTTCCCTTCGGATTTCTCTAGTGGCACCTGACTTAGTTTCCGTTCAAGAATCCTGGCCATTGCCGGGCCAGGTGAGCCTTCGGGAAGCGGGGCCGGACACCTAATCCTCTCCGCCTTACTAAGCGAATCCTGGTTGCGGATAGTGTTCAGAACAATGCTATGATGGATATAAGCAATGTGTTCGGTTATAGGGTTAGTTACTTGGGTATCGAGGCGATTGCAGCTCAGGCCCGCATCCTCGGTGGTGTCCGGACACTCTATTCGTGGTCAGAAGAACAACTTATACATCCCTTTGGGCGTCATGACAAAGAAATGATGGATGGTTCGCAGACCTTTTGGATTGAATTCCCACATTCGGAGAGGTCGACGTTTGCACGGGAGGATCCGTCGAACTAGCATTACCTGGATTATTTTGACAAGACTGATGTCCCTCTCGAGGAGCTCCCGAATGCGGCTTTGCAGCATTGGTACATCGTTCGCAGGCCCCCAGTTTAGTCCCACGTTGGCCCGCGATGCTAGTTGAGGTGGAGGGACCGAGCGGAAGGCGGGTGTGGCCACCCACTTTAAGCCTTGAGGAGCTATGACATAGAGCCACCTCCGTTGCCATAAATCAGATACCTCCGGGAAGGAGCCTTCGGGCCACGGGGCGTCGATGTTCCTACTTATTATGGCGCCTCCGCACTCTGCGCATCGCCCCTCAATCATCTTCGGCTTCACATTGAAAGTCTTGAGTGATAAGACGAAGTGGGGGGTGATGTGGAGGAAGGCTTCACACACAATGATAAATGACGAGATGTGGAGGATGGAGTCTGGAGCTAGATCATGGAAATCTAGCCCGTAGTAGAACATGAGCCCCCTCACAAAAGGGTCAAGAGTAAAACCTAATCCCCGAAGGAAGTGGGAAACGAATACAACGCTCTCGTTGGTCTCGGGAGTGGGGATAACCTGTTTGGGAGCAGGAAGCATGTGCTTGACATCGGCGGTCAAATACCCAGCCACCCTGAGCTTCACGATATCCTCCTCTGTGACAGAGGAAGCCACCCATCGGCCTTGATGGCCAGAGCCGGACATAATCGAAAATCCGGGGTGCTTAGGCTCGAGCTTTGGGTGTTGGAACTCAGGGTGCGAGATGTGCGAGAGTGGAGATAGAGGGCTAGGCCTCAGCTCCTTTATAAAGGGGGAAGAATATCAAGCATCCCCGAACATGGTCATTCGGGACTTGCCTAAAAAGAAGGGGTCATACCAACAAGCACGGTTGGACTACCCATACCCGTATTGATGAGAATCCCGTAGTAAGGGGGACACGATCTCTACCCTGATAGGACGTGCCAAGGAAACCGCCTCGTAGTGTGTGCGGTAGCAAGTTGTAAAAAATGGTTCGAATAAAAACCAGACCGTGGCGTGGTGTCACTTTTTGAAGGATTGTCAGCAGATTGGATTCGTGGATTATTACTCTCTACGGTGGTATATGGAATTTATCTTACGGAGCCGGACATGGCCCTTGTGTTTAGAATTAATTTTGGAGTATTCGGAGGTGGAACCCGCCTAGCAATGCCGAAGACAATCTACGCGCCAGACTCATCATCATTGAAGCTTGGTTCAGGGGCTACTGAGGGAGTCCTGGATAAGGGGGTATCCGGACAGCCGGCTATACGCTTTGGCCGGACTGTTGGACTATGAAGATACAAGACAGAAGACTTCGTCCCGTGTCCGGATGGGACTCTCCTTGGCGTGGAAGGCAAGCTTGCCGATTCGGATGTAGATCTCCTCCTCTGTAAACCGACTCTGTGTAACCCTAGCCCTCTCCAGTGTCTATATAAACCGGAGGGTTTAGTCCATAGGCAACAACGACAATCATAATCATCATAGGCTAGCCTCTAGGGTTTAGCCTCTATGATCTGGTGGTAGATCTACTCTTGTACTACTCATATCATCAATATTAATCAAGCAGGAAGTAGGGTTTTACCTCCATCGAGAGGACCTGAACCTAGGTAAACGTTGGGTCCCTTGCTTCCTGTTACCATCAGCCTAAGACGCACAGATCGGGACCCCCTACCCGAGATCCGCCGGTTTTAACACCGACAACGGGGGCGTCTTGAAGTGGGAAGCGGCTCCTCTGCCGTGCTCTATGTGTCGCGGGCCACTGACCGATGGCGACAACGATGGCGGCGGCTTGCACCGTTGTTGGCGTACTCCTGGACTTTGGCCCTACCTTCAAGGAAGGCCAGAACGTTCTGGACTTTGGTCTCCACGAGCGAGTCAACAGGTGGATGGAGGCGACTGGCATTTGTGTAAGGAAGCGGTCGATGAGGACGATCCATGCTGCTGAGGGGGCCACTGGCACCCACGCGGGGATAGGCGCTGGCAACTATGCGGCGGAGACATTCCTATGCATGGGAACCGGCAGGGGCGCACGCATCAGTGCACGCGTAGGCGCATGCGCTGGCAGGTGCATGGGCACCGGCACAGGCGCGCGCATTAGTGCACGCGTAGGAGAATGTGCTGGTAGGTGCACGGGCGCGTGAAAGTTGGCGCGGACCTCGTGGAACCCCGTGGCATCAAGCCTAGCGACAATGTGCGGCTCCTAGCCCATTAATGCCACGGGGATGGGCGTTGGCGTAGTCGGGGCAACGGGAGCCAGAACGGGAGGGGGGACAGGTGCGACGTCTTCCCGCAAGGCCAGTTCAAGCTTGTCCCAAAGCGCCTTATGTTCCTGAGACTCTGGCTGGGTGTCTTCCTTAGGAAATTAGAAGACTAAGGGTAGACCATCGTGATGCGGCATGGCACACGGTTAGATCAGGCTGGTTAGAGGAAGGCGACAGGAGATTCGGAGAGGATGAGAGAAGATTGTAGCGATACCGGGTAGTGTAGGGGTGATTATAAACAGCAGTGGTGACATTAAAAGTTGGGGCGGTTGGGATGAAGGTGGGCTGCGGAGCCTGGTCAAAGGGCTCGCCTCTCGGTGAGCCTGCATAGCGGCCTGCTCGCACGCCTCCCGGTCAGTCGCCGCAGCGGTCTGCTCGCACGCCTTCCATCGACTCACACGCTTGCTCGGACGGCACCTGCCGATGAGAAGCGGAACTCGTGGCGGCACGTAAACGCCCATGGTTTGAATAGTGAAAGCATTCGCCTTAACGCGACAGGTCTTTATTAAAAAAATACCTTGGCTCTTCATTTATGCAACTTCTCATAAGTAGCTTGTCTCAAATTGAACCAAAAAAATTGAGACAACATATTTGTGCCATATAGGAGTTCATGCTCAGTGTCATGAATTTTAGGTCACTTTTGGATTTTCTGAAATTTAAAATATAGGATTCGAAACAATATCATAACCTGCATCATGCAATAAATTTGAAGCGATAAATCTTTACTGTTGTAGATGTTAATATTTCTTAAGAAAGGATTTGGTCAAACATTTTGCTTCGTTGGACTTCAGACAAGTTATATATGCAGAGTAAAAGGATAATCCTTCCATACCAGTGCATTGCCTGATATATTAACTCAAGTACTAGGCACGAACAAACGGGGCTCAATCATGTCCTCATCCTGGTGTAGTACTCCTATTAGTACTAGGCAATGGAGTTGATGGGTGACCTTGGGTAGCGGCAACCGAGGGAATTGAATGTGCTCGGCATGGTAGGTAACATTGTCTAGTTACTAAAAGCATCCCTCCATTGTTCATTGGTAGTCATTATGGACCAGGGACATGAGGGGAATTTCCTAGGGCTGGAATTCTGGCCGCCAGATATTTTGACTCAAACTGCGGAGGTTCGACTAGTTGGGGTTGGCTAATGTGCGTACCACGCATGCCACTAGAAGGACACGAGCCCATTTTTTAGGATCAACACGAGCCCGGGTCTGGCTAGTAAGCCGTCGGTTGCTACCATTCGAGAATACAAAAGGAATCTTTTAAATTGCCAAATGAATCTATATGTCTTACAATGCCCCTATTTTCCTTGCAAATTACTAATTATTCCAAAAGGCACAGTAATTGATTTATGACGAGTTCTTGAATTAGAGTGAGTTTGTGATATAGTGATCTCAATGTGGATTTCACATTTCATGATATCCCTAGTTAGTTTTTCATTGCAAATTCAAATTTAAAAGATAAACGGTATGGTGGTGAGAAAACTTTGTATGTATCAAGCATATGACCACACACACACGAATACAACAACAATCAAGTAAGTATAGTGCATCTATTTTTTCATACCATCCATGTATGACATGAATTCAAAAATACTCCCTCTATTCCTAAATATTTGTCTTTTAGAGATTTCAACAAGTGACTACATACGGAGCAAAATGAGTGAATCTACACTCTAAAATATGTCTATATACTTCCATATGTGGCAGTCCATTTGAAATCTCTAAAAAGATAAATATTTAGGAATGAAAGGAGTCAAATGTAAGCCATGCATTGTCCTCAATTCAATATTTAAAATGAACAGGAAACTGAAGCATGAATATTAAGTCTAGTACTACATACATGCAAATGTTGTGTTTAGGTCTCTCCATTGACCCCCCACCCACCCACCCACACACACACACACACACATATTTCATGTATCGATTGATGTTCATTTCTCTGTTAATAGACCTATTGGTATCCGACACATGCATGCTCATTGTTGCTCTTCATGTTTCGATCTCCATTTATGTCATTCCCACCCTCACACTCTCAACAAATGTATTTCTCACACACAACCTCGTCATGCCCTCCATGACAAACGCTCTCTCTCTCTCTCTCAAGATACATGTGTTGCCTTTGTAAAACACCTTCACCGTGCGCGCACACACAAAGTCTATCTAGGCCACTCTCTCGGTAACTTTCTCCCTCCAGCCCTCACCACAGCTTCGCCTCATGATACACCGGTGTACCGTCCTTAACATTTGAGTGTATGCTAGGCCACACTCCCTCGATCTCTCCCTCTATAAATGACTCGATTGACCTCGCTTTTTTGCATCGTCTCTCTCGCACATAGACGCTCGCACTACACCTCTTGCATAGGCAGAGCTATGTTAGATTGTTGGGGGTTAACCCCTCAACCTTAGATAAAATTATGTATCTCTATTTAGGATTATTTAGAGTATATTTTTTGAACACTATCACTACTGGAATCAGCTACTTTGCCATCTGCCAGCTCTTTGCCGTCAGCTAGCGGACGGCAAAGAAGCTCTTTGCCATCAGCTACCCGAAAGTAGACGGCAAAGAACTGGCCGATTGCAAAGAAAGCCTTTGCCATCAGCCTGTTCTTTGTCGTCCGCTAGCTAACGGCAAAGAATCGTTGCCGTCCGCTAGGAGACGGCAAAGAGGGAGGGGGGGCCACTGAGGAGCTGTTTAAAAAATACTTAACGTCCCCCGTCTGTGCCGTCTGCTAGCAGACGACAAAGAGCAAAAAAGCGGACGGCAAAGAGGGCGGACGGCAAACATTCAACAAAAATAACGGCGCGCCCCACCCCGCCCTCTCTCTCTGTTTCTCTCTTGCTCCCACACGCGCGCCGCCGCCCCCAGCACTCGCCGCCGCCCGGTCGCCCCACCGGCCCGCCGCCCAACCGGCCCCCCGCCC
>NC_041389.1:393257422-393298748 GCF_002162155.2 Triticum dicoccoides
CTGAGACCCCGACCCCGACCCCGACACGGCACCCCGACACCGTCACGACACCCCGACCCCCGACACCTCCCGAAAAGGTGTTCTTTGGCCTTCCAGAGGCCGACGGGGTCATATATTTGTGAATTTTTAGTTAGGTCATATATTTTTCGATTTTGTTATGTAAAACATCATATATAATTGTGTTGATCGGGTAGTTTTAAATGTGCAGTTGTTTATGTTGTACTTGATGATGATACACTTAAGTGATATACATATTATTATTCATGTCGGTACTTTTTGTCATGTTGTACTAATTTCGTTTATTCTTTGTCATGGCAGGTGTTGAAAGATGGTGGGCGCTGGTCGGGAGCGCGCCGAGGCCCCTTCTTCGTCGGCGCGTAGTGTGAGGTCTTCCATTCCACACGCACCTCTCCGCCGAGCGTTGCTGGATAGTATGGCGACACCGCCGAGCCCTTCTTCGTCGACCGCGGTGCCCAGCAGGGGACGAGGTAAGAAGAATGGCCGAGGTGGAGCACGTGGTCGCGGGAGAGGAGGTAGGGTGACTCTTACGGCGCCTTCCTCGCCGCCGCCCCCAGCTGTTTCACCCGAGCACGTGACTGCTAGGGTGGACTCGTCTGAGGAGGAGGCTACACGGACTCCGGTCCACGGGTCTTCGGCCCACGAGCCTCGGGTCGACGGGCCTTCGGCCCACGAGAGTTGGGCCCACGAGACCCCGGAGAGGTGAGGAAAGGGGAGGACTTTAACCCGAGCCAGGGTCCCATTGATACAGAGTTGCTGATGATATCTGGTGGCGGGAGGTCCCATTGCTCCATAGCCGTGGGAGATGGACTTATCCGTTGTCCTAGCACTCTCCCGGAGATCAAGGCGCGCCAGTCGAGCTCCGCTCCTGAGATAAGGCCTCGTGAACGGCTAGTCCAACTCGCCATCAAGGTTAGTTATACATACTCAGCTATCTTTCTCCATTACATTGTGTGTGCTTCCATCAATGATTACAAATGGTCATGTGAGTGGTGTTGCAGGCTGCTATATAGAGTGAGAGAGATAGAACAGAGAAACTTCTGGCGGAGGCGGCGGAGAGGCAGCGGGAGTTGGAGGAGAGGACGACAAAGATGTTGGAGGAGGAGAGGGCACGGAATGACATGCATGCAAGGGCCATGTATGAGCTCCTTGTGGTAAGTTTCTTCTGCAGATTACTTGCTAGTCTTAACATTTGAGTCTCATTACTAACTAGTATGACTTTGTTGTGAAATCCAAATGTGCAGTCTGTGTGCGAGAAGTCCGGTCAGACTGCTCCGCCGATGCTAGTGATTGCTCCTGGGAGCACGGTGAGTTTAATTTGAATGGACATTACTTGCTAGTCTTAACATTTGAGTGTCATAATGCTAACGAGACATTGGAAATGATCTTTGGTGCAGCTTAACTCCAGAAACGCATCGCACGATCCTTCTCCAGCTAACGGCACGAGCCAGCCCGCTCCTAGACCTCCCTGATCACGGTAAGTTTCTCTAGACTTAGACTTAGCTGTATTTCCTCCAATATGCTTACCATAATGACCTAGAGTTAGCTTCTTTTCCTTCAAAATGACTTAATAAGCTTACTTATGTCAAAAATTGCATAATTAACTTAGTTAGCTCATAAACGATCCATTTTACCTAAGTTAGCTCTAATATGACTCATTTTACCTTAGTTAGCTTACAAGTGATCCAATTTATCCAAGTTAGCTCTAAAATGACCCATTTTAGTAGATTAGCTCGTAAATGATCCATTTTACCTATGTTAGCTTTAAAATGACCCATTTCACCTAGATTAGCTCCAAAATGACTCATTTCACCTAGGTTAGCTCCAAAATGACCCATTTCACATAGGTTAGCTCCAAAATGACCCATTTCACCTAGATTTGCTCCTAAACGATCAATTTAACCTAAGTTAGCTAAAAACGATCCATTTCACCTAAATTAGCTCTTAAATGATCCATTTGACCTAAGTTAGGTCATAAACGACCCATTTCAACTAAGTTAGCTCATAAAAACTCATAAATGATGCATTTCACCTAAGTTAGCTCAAAAACGATCCATTTCACCTAAGTTAGCTCATAAACGATCCATTTCACCTAAGTTAGCTCATAAACGACCCATTTCAACTAAGTTAGCTCATAAATGATCCATTTTAACTAAGTTAGCTCATAAACAACCCATTTCAACTTTTGTTAGCTCATATATGATCTATTTCACCTAAGTTAGCTCATAAATGACATATACTTCTTGTTCTAGTCTTCTTCTTGTTCTAGTCACCTATTTCTAACTTCCTTATTTACCATTTTGCAGATTTCATTCACTTCATGGAAGCTAGCTTGCTATGATGGAGTGCTTGCTTTTCCTTTGATGAAACTTTGCATTTTATCCAGCTTGCTATGATAGAACTTGCTATCTTGACGAAACTTTGCATTGTAATATGTATATGGATGGAACTTTCTTATGTATGAACAATGTGTATGGATGGAACTTGCTTATGTATGAACAATGTGTATGGATGAAACTGATGTGATATGTGATATGAAACTTATGTGATGGATATGTGATATGGAAATATATCTATATATGTCATATATATTTGCTGTGAAAATTGTTGGATTAAAAAAACAGAAAAAAAGAGACAATATGCAGGCTCTTTGCCGTCTGCCACCGACGGCAAAGGGCTCTTTGCCATCAGCAGCGGACGGCAAAGAGGCCATGTGGCAGTCAACTGTGCTTCCTGGGAGGCTGACTAATTTGGTAAGTTTGCCATCAGCAGCAGACGGCAAAGGCTTTGTCGTCCGCAGCGGACGGCAAAGGCCTGCCGTTAACCACCTAACGGAGTAACAGCGCATTTATTGTCGTCTGTCTTCTTTGCCGTCCGCTGCTGATGGCAAAGGCCCCTTTGCCGTCAGCTGCCCGAAGCAGACGGCAACGCAGCTCTTTGCCGTCCCCTACTTTGCCGTCCGCAGCTGACGGCAAAGGTCTTTGTCGTCCGCCATCCATGCCTTTGTCGTCCGCCGTGGCAGATGGCAAAGTAGCAGATTCCTGTAGTGTATACTTGTCCCCACCCTCCCAAACACTGATTGGTTGTGCACCCCCTCCCCGGGGGAATATCATGTGCCCCCACACCTTAGATGCTATATGCTGATACGAGTTGCTTGGAGCTTGTAGATCTGAGATATAGCAGCTCACTGGATGTCTTAATATTTTTACAAGAAACCTTAATGAGTTTGAGAATTGCACACAATTTGTACAAAAACTACTCAGATGCCCTTGGATCCCATATCCAATGACTTCGAAGCTCGTATCACCGTAGCATCTAAGATGAAGGAGGACCTCATACTCTCCTGTATGTCAGAATATCATGTGCTACCACACCTTAGATGCTTTGGTGATACAAGCTCTTCGAAGCCGTTGGATCAGTGATCCAACAACTCCTTTGTGGTTCCAATGTTTTTTTGCAAAAAAGCCCCCAAAGAGTTCGGTCACTCCTTACAAGCACAAAGACTGCTCAGATGCCATTGGATCTCAGATTGAATGACCTCAAAGCTCCTATCACCGTAGCATCCAAGCTGCAAGAGCACCTAATGTTTTCTCGCACAGGAGAATATGAGGTGCTCCTGCACCGTAGATTCTATGGTGATACGAGTTCCTGGAGATAACGGCTCACAGTAGGAGGATTGAATGTTTTTGCAATATACACCTCAAAGAGTTTGGGAATTGTGCAAAAAGTACAAGTACTATGCATGTGGCATCTGATCACAGATCATACGACCTAGATGCTCGTATCATCGTAGCGATTAATTAAGCTACGGGGAGCACCTAATATGAGCTACTGGGAGCCGTTTGATCCAAGATTTAGTGGCACACACAAGGCCTAAATGTTTTATTTGCAAAAAAAACTTGGAGAGTTTGGAAATTGTGCATAATTACAAAGACTACGCCCAAGCCATTGGATCTCAGACCCAACGATGTAAAACCTAGTATCACCATAGCATCTAAGATGTCGGGTGGATGTGATATTCTTTTTCACTGTCATTTTGGTTCCTAAACATCCAAAATACATGTAACTGGTGCCGTGAATTGTCTAACCACAGAGAGTGTTTGTGCAAAAAACCACCCTACACTAAAATATTGGAACAACAGATGGGGGTCCCACTTGTCATTGATCAAACTTGGATCTAAAACTAACAAATCTAAAAGACGAGATTTGAACTGGCAACCTGGACTACAAACTGTAAGTCGATAGCCTGAAACAGCAAAGGTTGTTGGCTTTGTCCCATAACTTGATTTTAGACAGTATTACGTTGAGTAGAGTAGAGGGAGTGGCTCATCAACACGTGCATGACCATTGACTCACTTACTGGTGTGTCCCATGTCTGTGATCTCTCTCTCCTCTCCATCGTCTAACCTTTAGATGCACAGGCACACACGAAGAGCAGCGCAAGCTTGCCGTGGTGTTATTATAACAAAAAAAATGCTTGGAAAATAGAAGAATCGCCTAGAACAAGAGACGTTGTGGTTGGTCGAGGTGGAGCTGACCACACCTATCCTCCATGCCATGTTAGCATGATGAAGCTGTGTGGCTAGTGGGGTGTTCTCGACCGATTGGCTGGGTCTCAAGGTTGGACCATAGGTAGTACGACTGATACAATATATTTTTACACACACATTTTTCCTTCGTGCCGACATGTTCCACAGTCTACCGCGCGGTTTTTGACTCCTCCCGGGTGGTGCACGCATATTTTCTTCCTTGCGGAGAACTAGGATGCCCTACCACGTGTTTTCTGGTTCATCCTCGGTCATAGCGTCGAAGTAAGTAAATGAGTCGTCAAATCACAAAAGACCACCTTTCCTGTCGAGTACATCAATGAAGCACGGTGGCTAGCTAGTTGGGCTAGTGCGACCGATTAGCTAGGCCACCGCCAAATTTGTTTTTTCACCCTTTTTTCTCTCCTTGTTGGCAGGTAAATTTAAATATCCACCGTAGTGTTGCTCTGGTCTCTGGGTGCGGCAGGCGCGGCATGATTTTTATTTTTTGATTGACGAGAGCAGGTGCGACAGCAATTAGTCATGATGACTCCGCCTGTAAAACCCACTGCTCCCTGATGTGAAAAGTCGTCGACTCGTGTTTTCCCATGGTGAAAACCAAAAGATTCACCCCGCTCCTCGGCTGGTGATACGTCTCCAACGTATCTATAATTTTTGATTTCTCCATGCTACTTTATCTACTGTTTTAGGCAATATTGGGCTTTATTATCCACTTTTATATTATTTTTGGGACTAACCTATTAACCGGAGGCCCAGCCCATATTTGCTGTTTTATGCCTATTTCAGTGTTTCGAGGAAAAGGAATATCAGACGGAGTCAAAACGGAACGAAATCAACTAGAGAAGTTAATTTTGGAAGGAAACCCACCTGATGGACTTGGAGTGCACGTTAGGGGAGTCCCGGGCTTCCCACGAGGGTGGAGGGAGCCCCCTGGGCGCGCCCCTGCCTCGTGAGCACCCGGAGGTCCACCGACGTACCCCTTGCACCCATATATACCTGCATACCCTAAAAATTCCAGAACAGAAGATAGATCCGGAGTTCCGCCGCCGCAAGCCTCTGTAGCCACCAAAAACCAATTGGGACCCTGTTCCGGCACCCTGCCGGAGGGGGATCCCATCACCGGAGGCCATCTTTATCATCCCGGCGCTATCCATGACGAGGAGGGAGTAGTTCACCCTCGGGGCTGAGGGTATGTACCAGTAGCTATGTGTTTGATCTCTCTCTCTCTCGTGTTCCCTCTATGGCACGATCTTGATGTATCCCGAGCTTTGCTATTATAGTTGGATCTTATGATGTTTCTCCCCCTCTACTCTCTTGTGAAGAATTGAGTTTCCCCTTTGAAGTTATCTTATCGGATTGAGTCTTTTATGAGAACACTTGATGTATGGCTTGCGATCCACTTGATGTATGTTTTGGTGATCAACTTGCGGGTTTTGTGACACTTGGGAACCTATGCATAGGGGTTGGCACACATTCTTGACTCTCCGGTAGTACCTTTGGGGCACTCTTTGAAGTACTTTTATGTTGGTTGGATGAATCTGAGATTGTGTGATGCATATCGTATGATCATGCCCACGGATACTTGACGTGACAATGGAGTATCTAGGTGACATTAGGGTTTTGGTTGACTTGTGTCTTAAGGTGTTATTCTAGTATGGACTCTTTTATAGATTGATCCGAACGAATAACTTTGAGGTGGTTTCGTACCCTACCATAATCTCTACGTTTGTTCTCCGCTATTAGTGGCTTTGGAGTGACTCTTTGTTGCATGTTGAGGGCTTGTTATATGATCTATCTCTGTTATTATTGTTGAGAGAACTTGCACTAGTGAAAGTATGAACCCTAGGCCTTGTTTCCTATCATTTCAATACCGTTTATGCTCACTTTTACCGCTCGTTACCTTGCTGTTTTTATTATTTCAGATTACAAAGACCTATATCTACTATCTATTTTGCACTTGTATCACCATCTCTTCGCCAAACTAGTGCACCTATACAATTTACCATTGTATTGGGTGTGTTGTGGACACAAGAGACTCTTTGTTATTTGGTTGCAGGGTTGCTTGAGAGAGACCATATTCATCCTACACCTCCTACGGATTGATAAATCTTAGGTCGTCCACTTGAGGGAAATTTACTACTGTCCTACAAACCTGTGCACTTGCAGGCCCAACAACGTTTACAAGAAGAAGGTTGTGTAGTAGACATCAAGCTCTTTTCTAGCGCCATTGCCGGGGAGGTTAGTGCTTGAAGGTATATCTTTAGATCTTGCAATTGAGTCTTTTTGTTTCTTATTTTAGCAATAGTCTAGTTTATAAAAGAAAGCTACAAAAAAATGGAGTTGAGTTTGTCTCATACGCTTCATCTTTTTAATATCTTTCGTGAGTATGATGGAAAAGATAATTGTGCTCAAGTGCTAGAATAGGAAATATCTAAAATGTTTGGCACTAAATCTTTGAATGATGAGCATGATTGCAATGCTGTTAGTATGAATTCCTTGAATATCCATAGTACTAATGATGATTGCTCTAGTCATGATGAAAATATATCTTATGAGCATGTCAACTTTTGTGGAGTGCATGTTTGCATGAACACACCAAATAGAGAAGATATATATTACAAGAAGCATAATTACTTAGAAACCAAATTGTTGCAAGAAGAGCTAGATGCGTGTGCTGAAAATTTAAACTTTCTTAGCCATACTTGTGAACTTTGCAATGAATGTGATCATTTTAGTACCCAATGCAAATTGTCCATGATCGTATCGTGTCCAAAAATTGTGATGACTTGATATCCCTTGCACATCATAATGAACTTAGTTTTATCTTGGGTTATGAAGAAATTAAATGTATAACTAAGATTATTCCAGAATTTGCCCTTGATAGAATTCTTCATTTTGATCTAGAGAAGATTTATATGTATTGTGTGGTGAATTGTATTGAAAATCCTTATATTGCCAATTACATAAAGAAAAGAAAACAAATAGAGGATGAAGAAAATACTAATGAAAGGGAAGAGACTTCCCAATGTCCTCCTATTATTTCTTATGATGAATCAGGTAACGAGGAGGAGCCTTCTATTCGACCAATCTCATCAATAAGGAGATCCAAAAAGAGGATTGGACTCACACATGAGGTGAAGAAGAAGAAAAGAAAAATGAAGAGAGGTAAAAAGGTATCTCTCCCATATAAGGTTGCTCCTATTATTGTTGTGCCTCATGAAAATGAAGATGATGCACTTGATGATGCTCTCGTTATGCCTACTACTCATTGTGATGATGATAACTGCTATACTATTGGTGCTATTAATATTTGTAATGATGAGAGTGATTATGCTTATGATATGAAAGGGCCCAAGCTTGGGGAAGCTCTGTTTAATGAAGATGATATTTTTAGCATCCCAAGTTTTGATATGCAAAGTTGTTATGATGATAGCATGCCTCCTACCTATGATGATTATATTGATGAAAGTGGGTTCGGAAGAGTGTCAACTTGAGGAAGTAGTGATCCCACTATTTTGGAGGATGTTGAATTTTATTGTGCTGAATATGAAAGTGGATTCGGAAGAGTGTCAACTTTATTTAGTGATTCCACTATCTTGGGAGAGGTTTCAATCGACTATGATGAGAACGAAGTTGCTACTTATGATGATTATTGTGATGAAACTTATGCTATAAAAAGTAGTGCTGATTATATTACAAATCTTGTCATGATTATGATTACCCTTTTTCTGAACATTACTATTTTAATGTGGAAACAATTTTTAGTATTCAAGTCTCTTATGATACTCCCACTATTCCGAATGAGAAGAGTTTTGCTTATGTGGAGAGTAGTAAATTTTCTATGCTTGTAGATCATGAAAATAATGCTTTAGGTGCTGGTTATATTGTTGAATTCATTCATGATGCTACTGAAAATTATTATGATAGTGGAACATATGCTTGTAGGAATTGCAATAATATCAAGTTTCCTCTCTATGTGCTTAAAATCTTGAAGCTATGCTTGTGTTACCTTCCTATGCTAGTTGATTATTGTTCCCATAAGTTATTTTCTCACAAAATTCCTATGCATAGGAAGTGTGTTAGGCTTAAATGTGCTAGTCATATGCTTCATGATGCTCCTGTTATGCTTCAATTCTTATCTTTTATGTGAGCATCATTGTCATCATCATGCCTAGCTAGAAAGGCATTAAAGAAAAGCGCTTGTTGGGAGACAACCCAATATTTATCCTTACTGTTTTTGTGTGTCCACATGATTATTATACTGTAGTAATCATGTTTTATAGCTTTTGTTTCAATGAAGTGCCAAGTAGAACCTTTGGGAAGACTTGGGTGAAGTTTATGTGATCTTGCTGTGAAAAATAGAAACTTTAGCGCTCACAAGATTAGCTGCCATTTTTTTACTGGAGAGCGATTTTAGGTTGATTCTTTTTGCAGATGATTAATAGACAAATTACTTAGGTCGAGAAATTTATTTCATAATTTTTGGGGTTCCATAAGTATAGTTTGATACAGATTACTACAGACTGTTCTATTTTTGACAGATTCCATTTTCTATGTGTTGTTTGCTTATTTTGATGCATCTATGGCTAGTATTAAATAGTATGAACCATAGAGAAGTTATAATATAGTAGATATTACACCAATATGAATTTAGAATGAGTTCATTACAGTACCTAAGTGGTGGTTTTATTTTCTTATACTAACGGAGCTTACGAGTTTTGTTTTGAGTTTTGTGTGGTTCAAGTTTTCAAGTTTTGCGTAAGGATTCGATGGACTATGGAATAAGGAGTGGAAAGAGCCTAAGCTTGGGGACTCCCAAGGCACCCCAAGGTAATATTCAAGGACAACCAAGAGCCTAAGCTTGGGGATGCCCCGGAAGGCATCCCATCTGTCGTCTTCGTTCATCGGTAACTTTACTTGGAGCTATATTTTTATTCACCACATGATATGTGTTTTTCTTGGAGCGTCAATTTCTTTTGTTAGTTTTTGCTTTCTGTTAGTTATAGTAATGTTTTGCATCTTTAGTTTAAATAAAAAAGTCAAGGATAGCCTTTGCCATGCTTATTTTGCTAGTATGCATGTTGCTGTTTGAAAACAGAAAGTTTACCGCTGTTGCAAAAATTCCCTAGGAAACTCAGAGCATGGTCTAACATTGAATATTTTTTCATATTAAGATATGATAAATTTATTACAGTGGGAATTTTATTTCATAATTTTTTGAGTCAGGGAAGTATTGATACTCTTGCATTCTTTACATACTGTACTGTTTTGGCAGATTGCTGTTATGGTTGCATTGTTTGCGTATGTTTGCTTGTTTAATGATTCTATTTGATGATAGGAGTACTAAATATACAGGGGCATTTAGTATTCAATGTTGAATAATAATTTTAGTGATTTGTTACAGTAGAGGATGATAAGATTTTGCATTGGTTTATACTAACCTATCTCACGAGTTCTTGTTGAGTTTGTTGTGAATGAAGCTTTTGATAAAAAGAAAAACCATGATATGAGAGGAATTAAGGAGACACAAAAGTTCAATCTTGGGGATGCCCAAGGCACCCCAAGATAATATTTCAAGAATCTCAAGAATCTAAGCTTGGGGATGCCCCGGTAGGCATCCCACCTTTCTTCTTCAACAACTATCGGTTAGTATCGGTTGAGCCTAAGTTTTTGCTTCTTCACATGAGTTGTGCTATCCTTGCAATGTAGTTTTCTTTAGCTTTGCTTGCTGTTTGAATAAAGTATCAAGATCTGAAATTATTATTGGGAGAGTCTTCACAAAGTTGCATAATTATTCGACTACTCATTGATCTTCACTTATATCTTTCGGAGTAGTTTTTGTTATTGCTCATAGTGCTTCACTTATATCTTTTGAGCGTGATAATTTTTGCTCTAGTGCTTCACTTAGATCTTTTAGAGCACGGTGATGGATTTGTTTTAAAGAAACTATTGATCTCTCATGCTTCACTTATATTATTTTGAGAGTCGTTAATAGCATGGTAGTTTGCTTAATGTTAATATACTTAGTGTTGAAGATAAGTGAAACTTTCTTTTGAGTGAATTGAATACTAAGATGAGTTTGATGCTTGATAATTGCTTTGAGACATGGAGGTGATAATATCAAAGTCATGCTAGTTAGGTGATTATGAATTTAAAGAATGCTTGTGTTGAAGTTAGCAAGTCCCGTAGCATGCATGTATGGTTAAAGTTGTGTAACAAATTTGAAACATGAAGTGTACCTGGCTTGTGCATCCTTAGGAGTGGCGGTCGGGGATGAGCGATGGTATTTTCCTACCAATCTATCCCCCTAGGAGCATGCGCGTAGTACTTGATTTTTGATGACTTCTAAATTTTTGTAATAAGTATATGAGTTCTTTTGACTAATGTTGAGTCCATGGATTATACGCACTCTCACCTTTCCGCCATTGCTAGCCTCTTCAGTACCGTGCATTGCCCTTTCTCACCTTGAGAGTTGGTGCAAACTTCGCCGGTGCATCCAAACCCCCTGATACGATACGCTCTATCACACATAAACCTCCTTATATCTTCCTCAAAACAGCCACCATACCTACCTATTATGGCATTTCCATAGCCATTCCGAGATATATTGCCATGCAACTTCCACCATCATCATCATGACATACATTACTTTTGTCATATTGCTATTGCATGATCATGTAGTTGACATCGTATTTGTGGCAAAGCCACCATGCATTGTTTTTCATACATGTCACTCTTGATTCATTGCACCATCCCGGAACACCGCCGGAGGCATTCATATAGAGTCATATCTTGTTCTAAGTTTTGAGTTGTAATCCTTATGTTGTAATCAATAGAAGTGTGATGATCATCATTATTAGAGCATTTCCCAAAAAAAGAAGAAAGGCCGAAAGAAAAAAAGGAAAGGCCCAAAAAAAAGGAACAGGAAAAAAAGAAAAGAAAAAAGGGCAATGCTACTATCTCTTTTTCCACACTTGTGCTTCAAAGTAGCACCTTGTTCTTCATGTAGTGAGTCTCATATATTGTGCTTCAAAGTAGCACCTTGTTCTTCATGTAATGAGTCTCATAAGTTGTCTTTTTATACTAGTGGGAATCTTTCATTATAGAACTTGGCTTGTATATTCCTACGACGGGCTTCCTCAAATGCCCTAGGTCTTCATGAGCAAGCAAGTTGGATGCACACCCACAAGTTTGAGCATTCATAGCTCTAGTGCATCCGTTGCATGGAAATCCCTACTCCTCATGTTGACATCAATTTATGGGCATCTCCATAGCCCGTTGATTATCCTCGTCAATGTGAGACTTTCTCCTTTTTTGTCTTCTCCACACAATCCCCATCATCATATTCTATTCCACCCATAGTGCTATATCCATGGCTCACGCTCATGTATTGCGTGAAGGTTGAAAAAGTTTGAGATTATTTAAGTATGAAACAATTGCTTGGCTTGTCATCAGGGGTATAGAAGTTGGGAACATCTTTGTGCGACGAAAATGAAGCATAGCCTAACTATATGATTTTGTAGGGATGAACTTTCTTTTGCCATGTTATTTTGAGAAGACATGATTGCTTTGATTAGTATGCTTGAAGTATTATTATTTTTGTGTCAATAAGAACTTTTGTCTTGAATCTTTCAGATCTGAATATTCATGCCACAATTAAGAAGATTTACATTGAAATTATGAAAAAGTATCACTCCGCATCAAAAATTCTTTTTTATCACTTACCTACTTGAGGACGAGCAGGAATTAAGCTTGGGGAAGCTTGATACGTCTCCAACGTATCTATAATTTTTGATTGCTCCATGCTACTTTATCTACTATTTTAGGCAATATTGGGCTTTATTATCCACTTTTATATTATTTTTGGGACTAACCTATTAACCGGAGGCCCATCCCAGATTTGCTGTTTTATGCCTATTTCAGTGTTTCGAGGAAAAGGAATATCAGACAAAGTCAAAACGGAATGAAATCAACTGGAGAAGTTAATTTTGGAAGGAAACCCACCTGATGGACTTGGAGTGCACGTCAGGGGAGTCCCGGGCTGCCCACGAGGGTGGGGGGCGCCCCCTGGGCGCGCCCCCTGCCTCATGAGCACCCCGGAGGTCCACCGACGTACCCCTTGCACCCATATATACCTACGTACCCTAAAACTTCCAGACCAGAAGATAGATCGGGAGTTCCGCCGCCGCAAGACTCTGTAGCCACCAAAAACCAATCGGGACCCTGTTCCGGCACCCTGCCGGAGGGGGATCCCATCACCGGGGGCCATCTTCATCATCCCGGCGCTATCCATGATGAGGAGGGAGTAGTTCACCCTCGGGGATGAGGGTATGTACCAGTAGCTATGTGTTTGATCTCTCTCTCTCTCTCGTATTCTCTCTCGTGTTCCCTCTATGGCACGATCTTGATGTATCCAGAGCTTTGCTATTCTAGTTGGATCTTATGATGTTTCTCCCCCTCTACTCTCTTATGACGAATTGAGTTTCCCCTTTGAAGTTATCTTATCGGATTGAGTCTTTTATGAGAACACTTGATGTATGTCATGCGATCCACTTGATGTATGTTTTGGTGATCAACTTGCGGGTTTCGTGACACTTGGGAACCTATGCATAGGGGTTGGCACACGTTCTTGACTCTTCGGTAGTAGCTTTGGGGCACTCTTTGAAGTACTTTTGTGTTGGTTGGATGAATCTGAGATTGTGTGATGCATATCATATAATCATGCCCACAGATACTTGAGGTGACAATGGAGTATCTAGGTGACATTAGGGTTTTGGTTGATTTGTGTCTTAAGGTGTTATTCTAGTATGAACTCTTTTATAGATCGATCCGAACGAATATCTTTGAGGTGGTTTCGTACCCTACCATAATCTCTACGTTTGTTCTCCGCTATTAGTGGCTTTGGAGTAACTCTTTGTTGCATGTTGAGGGCTTGTTATATGATCTATCTATGTTATTATTGTTGAGAGAACTTGCACTAGTGAAAGTATGAACCCTAGGCCTTGTTTCCTATCATTGAAATACCGTTTACGCTCACTTTTACCGCTCGTTACCTTTCTGTTTTTATTATTTCAGATTACAAAAACCTATATATACTATCTATTTTGCACTTGTATCACCATCTCTTCGTCGAACTAGTGCACCTATACAATTTACCATTGTATTGGGTGTGTTGGGGACATAAGAGACTCTTTGTTATTTGGTTGCAGGGTTGCTTGAGAGAGACCATCTTCATCCTACGCCTCCTACTGATTGATAAATCTTAGGTCATCCACTTGAGGGAAATTTGCTACTGTCCTACAAACATGTGCACTTGCAGGCCCAACAACGTCTACAAGAAGAAGGTTGTGTAGTAGACATCAGCTGGCTCACTCCGCCATCTCGTTGATTGCATTGCCTTTCAGCCGTGTCGCCCCCTTTTCTTCCACTCCTCATTGCTTCTACCTGGTTCCATGGCAGCGCACCAGATCACATAAACTGAGGTGAGGCGTCTGACACAGGAGCTCCAGGCCAAGTATGCAGACCTCAGGGCCAAGGACGTGGAGCTCCATGAGCTCAAGGAGGAGAGGAGTTCCATGGTCCTCCTTTATGCGCGGGAGTTCACGAAGCTTCAAAAGCGACAGGCATCCACCACAAAGATGCTCGAGGCATCAACGACATTGCAACAGAAAGCGGGAGATATGATAGGCGGTCAGGAGAGCAGGCTGGAGCGCGAGCGGGCTGGTCGTGACGAGGTCCACAATCGCCTCAACCACTTGGTGGACCAGTTTTCCATGCACGTGTTGCGGCTGCATGATGCCTACCATCTT
Source organism: Triticum dicoccoides (assembly GCF_002162155.2). Taxonomy (NCBI): domain Eukaryota; kingdom Viridiplantae; phylum Streptophyta; class Magnoliopsida; order Poales; family Poaceae; genus Triticum; species Triticum dicoccoides. The sequence continues at coordinate 393,271,797 of NC_041389.1, forward strand.
GCCAACACGACCATGCCGGCCGTCGGGCTAAACCCGTCCAACCACCTCGTCGACTACAACGAGATGCGTCTTCCTAACCTGGTCTCCTTCTTGACCTATATCTCCGAGGAGCTGAGCCGTCTCCAGGTGATGGTGGGGGTGGAGCTGGACAAGGAGGGGTTGCGGGTTGCTGTCACCATTGTTGGGCGAATCCTCTCAGGGCTCCGTCACCGGAATCCATGTGTGCCATTGGACACCGTCTTTGATGAGCTGGCTCCTATCGACCGGGAGCGGGCTCTGCGGGCGGTGGCACCCTGCATCACCAACATCGTGCGCCTCAGGAAGCAAAGGGATTTCAATGGTGTTTAGGCGTCCTCTGCATGGGCATGTCCATGTCTTGGCGCAACATGACACTCATACATCAAGGTGCTATACAAACAGTTTTTAACCCCTTTCTACGACGGCATTTGGAACCGTCACCTAGTGAGTGACTGTGATAGGAGGGTACTTACCACACGACTTATAAACCGTCGGGGATATGCCCTCTGGCACACACGCTTGGCAAAATGAGGTCGTGTGCGATCGACGAGCGATCAAATATGGTTATATGTATAGTAGTGCTAAAAATACAATTATATAGGCAAAATTGTTTCCAGTCGTAAGTACATCCCACACAGTTAGTCCTCGCTAAACTTTTTCGTTCGTACATACATCCCACACAGTCGCTCCAAGGAAAACGTTTCCGTTTGCAGGTACATCACACACATTTTTTTCCCGTTAAATCGTTCGTGATAGCGTTTCCATTGCACATGATATTAACAATTTTATCGTTGGCATTATTGAATGCATCACATAAGGTGCGTAGAAGAAACTATGTGGCAACGGCTATCCATCACACACATTTTTTATGTGGTAAACGTTTGCGCAAGGTGGCCTAACACAAATAGTTTGCAAGAGGATGTCGTGTGTGATTGTTCATTGATTCAACATGGTTTATTCCTAGAAACTATGTGCGCTGCTTGAGGTCATCGCCCATGGTGTTTTCTCAATAATCGTTTGCAATAGAAATTGGCAATTATCAGGCTAATTACCATATTATCAATAATACATTTATTAATCTACTTGACGTTTCATATTAAGCACACAATATATTTCATTTCCATATTAAGGAAGCAGGATTTCATAATTTAAATACATCAGAGTACAACATGATATAGCTTCAGCACTCAGCTACCCCATTACACAAGTGCACCAGCACCAAGTTTCACATGCAACATCTCAAAATTAACATCATAGATAGTACATAGGCAGATGCATCTCATTTGGAAAACTGCTGAAGCGGAAGGCGAATATAGAGCCTTCATTGATGTTGAAGGTCTTTGCAACTTTAGGCCAGTGCCTATGGATGATTGATCGTCCATCCTTCGTCCTCTTCAGTAACACTTCAATTTTGAACCGTGGGTGTTGTATGATAACCTTCCTCGCCTCCTGACTAGATAGGTGGTTTGAGAGGTAAGCATCAGTGAACTGCTTTGGAAAGGCCTGAAAACAAGGATCTGCATAAATATTTTATCTATATTGGAAATGGGGCAAAGGAATAAAAAAAGGCAAGGTATAATAGTTAGTACCATCTTGTAGTGAACTGATGTATCTTCATTGTGCAGACAAAGATCTTGTTGTTTTGGTCTCTATTTTCCTTATCCTAACAATATTTCTGAGTTTCTTGACTTGATTGATATTCATGGACAACTCATTTCCCCATATGCAAAAAGGGTCGAACAGTGGGTCAAAACCTCTGACAGTAGGACCTACATGTGCAAGACCAAATTGTTAAAAACCTAAATATTAGAATGGTTCATGCAATTGCACAATAATGTGCTATTAGACAACGGACCATGCATGTGCCAACCTCGATTATAAACCTCAATGCTTCCCATTGTTTCCATGCAACACATATAAGGTAATTAGTCATCAGGTTAAGTGAGGGTTCGCATGCTATCAGTAAAACATGTTGATGAAAAATACGCACATTGCAGATTCATCAGATTAATTCAAGCCACATGGAAAACCCATTTATCCAAACCAAGCATGATTAAGAACTAGGAAATATAGCACTTGTATATGTTTCTCATGTATTAAGTCCAGCCAAATTCGATTTATTCCTCACATGCAACAATACAAAATTCTACCTATGACAATTGGACATCAGATTTTATAATTGAACCAGGCAGTTAACTAAACACCACAACAAATGAACCAAACATTAACTGAGCACCACATTGCACAATATAACATACTCCTAATAGAAGATCAAACAGTTAACCAAACCAAGCATGCTTAACAATTTGGAAATGTAGCAATTGTATTTGTTTCTCATGTATTTAGTACAACCAAATTCAATTTATTTCTCGCATGGTATACAATAACAGAATGCACCCAAAACAATTGAACATCACATTGCAGAATTGAACCAAACAGTTAACTAAACACCACAACAGACGAACCAAACATTAACTGAGCTCCAAATTGCACAATATAACATACTCCTAATAGAAGATCAGACAGTTAACGAAACCAAGCATGCTTAACAACTTGGAAATATAGCAATTGTATTTGTTTCTCATGTATTTAGGACGGCCAAATTCAATTTTAGTTCTCACATGGTATACAATAACAGAATGCACCCACAACAATTAAACATCGCGTTGCATAATTGAACCAAACTGTAAACTAAACACCACAACAAATGAACCAAACGTTAACTGAGCACCACATTGCACAATGTATAACATACTAGAAGATTAGACAGTTAACCAACCAAGCATGCTTGACAACTTGGAAATATAGCAATTGTATTTGTTTCTCATGTATTTTGTAAAGATAAATTCGATTTATTTCTCACATGGAAGACAATAAAAAATTGCGGCCTGAAGAATTGAACATCACATTTCCAAAATTGAACCAAACAGTTAACTGAAGATGACAACTAATTAACCAACAGTTAATAAGTGAGCACCACATTGCACGACATATAGAATGTATGCACTAGAGCAACAGTTTGCATGGTAAAATTAGATAGCACAATTCACTAGAATATGTTAAGGAAAGGCAGGAGAAGCACACGCAACGGGTAAACCGAACATGTTTAACCAGCATAGCTAGCAACTGGCACGGTGCTCCTCCAAGATCTGGGGGTCGGCACGAATGGCAGCCATCGCAACCTCATCCGCACGTGCGGCCGCTATTTGCTTCTCCGCTGCCAAATGCTCCTTCAGCTCCTTCCTATACTGTGTGCACCATGGCATAGGGTGGCGCTTATTGGGTGGAGGGGTCAGTGATTTGGGTGGAAGGTGTCGCGCCGACGGTCGGGGCATGTGGAAAGTGGAAGGAGCAGGAGGATGGGGGTCGGGTGTGGATTACCTTCCTAGATAGACGAGGCCGAGCAGCATGAAGGAGGGTCGCCGACAAGGAGGCCCCGCTGCAAGCAAGGAGTGAAGGTTTCAACTTGGAAAGGAAGGAGGAAACAAGGGAAATGTGGCTTTTGGTAAGGGGCAAGGGGCGGGGAGGTACATATTTTTGCGGAAGCCAAATTTTTTGAATCGGTTTAGCGAAAAAACTGACGCGCAAAGTGTCATCAGACACGGTCCCTTATTCAGAACTGTGTATGATATGTGAACATCACAAACGATTCAGATAGCTTAACCCGTGTGTGATGAGTTTAAACGTCAAAAAATTTGGTTCGAATTTCCTTGCTTACAATGGTCATCCACGTCATTCCATAATTTGGGTACACAAAGGAGACTATAGCACACCAACACTTCTTAATCGAGCAAGTTCAGCAATTAAATATAGCTAGATGGCCTAAAAATTACCCTAACAAATTAAAGACCGGTGCTCTTAATTAAACAAAACAAAGAGTACTAGTACTGTGGCTGGTGCTCGTCGATCTCCACCGCCTCCTCCATGTCCAGCTCGCACCCGATGGTTTCCTAGGGAAGGGGCTCCATGGAATCCATCATACCATACTCGGCAAGCATCTCGCCATCCGTGTCTGCCATCTCTTTGGAAAAGGCTGCCACGAGCTGGGCGTAGGCGGACGCAATCTGGGCTTGGACGAGCTCCGTCATGGCAAGCTATGAGGTGGAGGAACATGCGGCTACTCAAATGCTCTCGGCGATTGCCAACTCTTCGGCCGTGGGTTGCGATCGTTGTTGGAGAAGCTTCGTTTGATTTGTGTGGTGACCACCACGAGCTGGGTATGGGAAGCCTTGACATGGTCGTGGGCGGCCTCCATCAGGGCTAAGGCCACCGTTGCGGAATGGACAGTTGTTGTGCCATTCTCGCCAGTTGGTATCCCCGAGGCAGATGTTGTTGCCGCCACCTGAGAAGCAATAGCGGCCGTTTGGGCTGCCTTGGTCGCCCGGTCGCAAATAGCGGCCGCGCTCATGCACCTTTGTAGCACGCAGATGGCGGCTGCGGTCGCGCTCTCGCTGGAGTGGGCCACCGAAGTTGCCCTCACGACGCGGGTCCACGTCCCCATCTTTCACCGATGATGATTGAATAGTGAAATGATATTTGGGGAGCGAACTAATGTGCTTGACATGCCAGCTGTAGAATGTAGCCGGCGCACCTTCTCGCGTAAGTCATAGGCATACTATACACCGATGGTGCTCCAAGATATTTTACTACATCTCACACGGTTGGTGATAATAAACTATGTGCGATCTACTTGATTTTTCATCTTGATTTGAATTACATAATGGGGTCACAACGGCAATGGAGGGTGTTTGAATTGCTAGAACTTTTATCCGCAGTGAACATGCAACTATATGTGTGTCATAAAAAAATTGGAATTATTTAGGGTTCGTTTGGACATTTTGTACATTAAATTGGTTTTCTAGCCATTTTAGGTGAACAATTCAAAAATAAACTACATGCACATGCTCCGGTGCACCAACATGGGTTGTAAAATCATATATGTGCCCATGGGTTTATGCTTATGTCCCATGAAAGAAATGGGGATGAATTTTGTACACCACGGCACTGTGGCTCTCCGGCAAACGTTGAGGAACTTGCTTTTGTAATTCTAGTAAATCCAAAACCCGTATGACATTCGTGAACATTGGCATGCTATCATGGAATGACATCAACATGCTGAGGTAAGAAATATTGTCCCATTTGGGGCAGGTTATGGTATAAGCTTCTCACAAACCAGAGCTTCTCACAAGAAGCCTCATGGTTCCATTAGGGAACCGTGTCACCTTTGTGGACAAAACAATATTCGTTGCCTCTTCTTGCTTTCAATTTTTTTTCCTGATGTCAACATAGAACAACATGAGTGTCGTGTTAAATTTTGGAATTTTTCGGGGATTGTTTGGACATTTTTATACATTAACTGAGTTTTCTAGGGATTTATGTGCATAATTCAAAATTGAACTACATGCACATGCTCCAGTCCATAAAAATGGATTGCAAAATTAAATGTGTGTCCTTGGTTGCAAGCTTAGGTCACACACGCAAGAAATGAGAATGAATGCCAAACACCTTGACACTGTCGCTCGGCCACTATCATTGAGATACATGGTTTTAAAATTCTAGTAAATCGAAAACTCGTCTGAAATTCATGAAACTTGACATGATATAATGGAACGGCATCGACATGCCGTGGTAAAAAATATTGTTCTATTTGGGGCAGGTTTGGGTATAAGCTTCTCGCAAACCAGAGCTTCTCTCATAACAAGCCTGATGGTCTTGGTAGGGAATGTGCCACCTTGGGGGACGAAACGGTACCTATTGCCTCTTCTTACTATCAAATGTTTTCTCGTGTCAACATAGAACAATAGGAGTGTTGTGTCAATTTTTGGGATTTTTCAGGATTCGCTTGGACATTTTAATACATTAACTCAGTTTTCTATGCATTCATGTGCATAATTCAAATTTGAACTACATGCACATGCTCTAGTGCATATAAATGGGTTCAAAATTGAAATGTGTGTCCTTGGTTGCATGCTTAAGTCCCATGCAAGAAATGAGAATGAATGGCAAATACCTTGCCACCGTCACCCGGCCGCTAACACTGAGATACATGGTTTTTATATTCTAGTAAATCGAAAATGCGTCTGAAATTTATGAAACTTGACATGCTAGAATGGAACGGCATCAACATGCCATGGTAAAATTGTTGTCCCATTTGGGGCAGGTTGGGGTATACAAGCTTCTCACAAACCAGAGCTTCTCACAACAAGCATCATGGTTATGGTAGGGAACATTTCACCTTTCAGGATGAAACGATATCCGTTGCCTTTTATTGATTTCAATTTTTCTTCTACTGTCAACATAAACTTTAGGAACTTTTCTGGGTTCGTTTGGACATTTTTATACATTAATTGAGTTTTCTATGCATTTATGTGCATAATTCAAATTTGAACTACATGCACATGCTCCAGTGCATGTAAATTGTTTGAAAAATCAAATCTATGTCCTTGGCTGCATGCTTAGGTCTCATGCAAGAAATGAGAATGAATGTCAAACACCTTGCCACCCTCGTTCGGCCTCAAACATTGAGATACATGGTTTTTAAATTATAGTAAATCCAAAACTCGTCTCAAGTTCATGAAACTTGACATGCTATCATGGAGTGGCATCAACATGTTGTGGTAATAAAATTGTCCATTTGGGGCAGGTTTGGGTATAAGGTTCTCGCAAACTAGAGCTTCTCACAACAAGCCTGATGGTTTTGGTAGGGGATGTGCCACCCTTGGGGAAGAAACGATATCCATTGCCTCTTCTTGCTTTCAAAATCTTTCTAGTGTCAACATAGAACGACAAGAGTGTTGTGTAATTTTTGGGATTTTTCGGGGTTCGCTTGGACATTTTTATACATTAACTGGGTTTAGTAGGCATTTTATGAGCATAATTCAAATTTGAACTACATGCACATGTTCCAGTGCAGAAAAATGGGTTGACACATGAAATGTGTCTCCTTGGGTGCATGCTTAGGTCCCATGCAAGAAATAGGAATGAAGTTCAAACACCACGACGCTGTTGATTGCCGCAAAACATTGATATACTTTTTTTAAAGTTCTAGTACATCCAACTCGCCTGAAATTCATGAAACTTGGCATGATATCATGTAATGACACCCGACATGCTATGATATTTTTCATGTCCATTTTGAGAGAAGGCGCACTCGAATAACAGCCAACAAAGGCATTTTGAAAAAATAGCTGCCACTTTAATATCTCAAACATTTGTATTTTTTAAATCATGTGCATTAAGTTAACCATTCACGTGATGCCACATGTCTTGGTTTCAATGGCTATAGGAGGTGTCGTGCGGACAGCTACTTGACTAAACGGGAGGCATGCGAGCGTAGTCCGGTGTGCAGGCTGACCGAGAGGCGTGCAAGCTGTCCTCCAATGCGCAGGCTCACCAGAAAGATTGCAAGTTGTACGCTGCGTAGGCTTACTAGGAAGCAGGTCCTTTGAATTCCATGGCCACCCGCCTTGATCGCATCCTCTCCACTAATGGCGCACGAGCCGCTGTTTAATACGGCGGCCTTACTATTCGCCTCCCATTCCCCTCCCTCACATGGACCTCCACCAGTGCCATGGCGTAGAAGGATCATCTGCCACTAGTCTTCAAGTTTGGTGAAGTTGACTCCTCCCCGGAGGATATAGAAAATAAGGAGGAATGGGGTCTCATGGACATGGCCCTGAACTAGCTGGCCGCAACGGTTGCTGCCCCCGCGCCCGTCCCAGCTCCCATGCCCACGCCCGCGCCATCAACCATTCCCCTAGCACTGACGGGCTGGTCGCCGAGCACTATTGCAGAGCTGGAAGCAACGGGCGTCAACGAGGTCTCCGCGGACCCGCACGAGCTCATGTACATGACAGCGCCAGCGCCTGTGCTCGTGCGCGCCCCTCCACCCACCGCGGTGCTGGTCCCCGTGCGTTTTCCTGCACCCGCCGTGCCCGTGCCCGTGCGTGCGTCCCCCTCAGCGGCATCGGATGCCGCCGTCGACCGCTACCTCGCAGCGCCGCCAGTTGCCGTCCTCCCGCACCCCGCCCGTTGATCGCGGGACGACATGATGTTTCATTTCCAAGTGAAGAACATTTTGTGCTGCCATGAAGACTTCAACAACGGCATCCCAGTGTACAGACTTATCAATTTGTAGTGTGACTGAATGAAAGATATGGTTTGAACGAACTTGCGTTTTTCTCTCTTAATGTATAGACTTATCAAACTATTTTCATTCAAAAAAGTGTCAATGGTTTTTAAATATAAAACAATCATCACAAACGTTTTAGTTAGAACACCCGTATGCAAACCAACAGCTTCCCAGGAAGCCAAAGGAAAATGTGCCGAGTAGGATTTGTGCAGCTCTTGATCGCAAATGTTTTAGATAGAACACCCGTATGCAAAGTGAGAGCTATGGTCTTCCCCCTTAAGTCAAGGGAAAATTCGGAGCACAGGATTTGTGCATCTCTTCAACGCAAATGGTTCAGATTGAGTACAGTATGCAAACCAGATTTCGGCGCTAAGCTAAGTGAAAATGTGCCGAGCAGGATTTGTAAATCCCTTCAACGCAAACGGTTGTTTTGGATGTCCAGTGTGCAACCACGTACAGACCATTTGGTAAGATTTGCTCCTGTCCTATTGGGTATATTGCCATTCGTCAAACTGGAAAGATTGACATTTGTTGATCTAGTAACATTGGCATTGGTCAACCTTGTAACACTGCGATTTGTCAAAATATGCAGCTAAAAATCACTAGCACTGTCTAATTTTTGCAACTAAAATTCAGTAATTAGGCATATATTTCATTCATAGATTAAGCAGTCGTTCTTTATACAAATAGTTCAACTCGACTGTTGAACCGACCAAAATTTTCCCCAATTGTTGCCAACCAGGTACGGAAATAGCTAGTTGAACTATATATACTAGCTAATTTTAAGTGTGTTGTACAGTTCCACCACATCTATAGTCAGATGAGCTGAACAAAATAGCCCCTAAATACTACTACTACTACTACTACTACTACTACTACTACTACTACTACTACTACTACTACTACTACTACTACTACTACTACTTCTATGGAGGGGTTTGTACTACTTCCGGCAGCCTCTCCTCTGCCGAGCTCGCTCAGTAAGAGGCATAGGAGGAGGAGGAGCCTACTGACGAGCTGGACCACTGCAATACGGTGCCTATCGCTGTTGCACCTTCAGCGATGCTCACCTTGAATGCCCCTCTCGAAGCGTAGGTTCTCCTCATAGATGTCCTGATTCCTCGCCTCTGAGGTGGCGTGTGATGCGGCCAAGGCGGCGCTAAGGCTCTTTGCATGCTCGACGAGGAGCTCCTCCTCCTCTCACAGGAACTCGATGTAGCGTGCAAGGTCGCTGATGCACGTGCGGGCCTCACCTCTGCCTCCCGCCTTTGGGCAGCGGTGGCGGAGCGGGTGGTGACCCCAGTGGTCGACGGTGGGTTGGCGGCGACGGCGACCGATGATGGGGTGGCAGCCACGACCACAACCTTCCACCTTCGGGCCGCGGTGGCGGAGCGGGTGATGGCCACGATGGCCGGCAGTGGGGTGCGGCCACGACGGCCACCTCCCGCTTTCGAGCCACGGCAGCGGAGTGGGCGATGGCCCTAGATTTCGATGGTGGAGTGGCGGCAACAGCGGCCGGCAACAACTGCCATCGGGTAGCGGCGGCAGAACGTGTGGTGGGTGTTCCGCGCACAATCAACAGGGACACCGCACGCACTACACTATGCCGGGGACTGCGCCGCCGCTGTGGTGTAGCCTCCCAGCTGGAGCTATCCTCTTATGAGGCCGGAGTGGCTGAGTGACAATGGCGGACCGGTCTCATTGGCGATTGTGGGAGAAGCAGACGAGATAAGCTACAGAGTGGGAGGGGGAAATACGACACAGGACTCGCCGGTCGTAAGGGTTTATATAGCAGGCCGATACGCATTGGGATTTTGGGGGTTTTCACCGAGTCGGGAAGGAAGCTTGCACGGGAACCTGCGAGGTTGCACGGGGACAGGTTACTGATGATTCATTGGCGCCACTTCAAGCCACCGTTTGGCCAAAAGAACGCGCCCGCACACTGCTCAAGCTTGCGCTATGAGCCATCTGCGGCAGCAGGATGACAAGACGTGATAGAGTCGGATGAAAGGCCATGTACACATACGGTTAATAAGAAAATGTTTGTGATTTAATTACCTACTATACTCCTATCCTGGTTTATAAGTAGGATTTAACTAATAAAATACAAATGCATGTCGCCAAATATTATATAATTGGATTCGTATTTGAACATAGTTTCCAATTATATAATTTTTATAACATGCATTAACATTATTGGTTAAATTTAAGGGCAAAGTATGGAAAATAATATAAAGGGGACTAATAGACCAAGACGGAGGTAGTAGCACACGGTCGCTCTCTACGCAGCGACACAACTATCGGTCAACTTGTAGGCGACCATTTCCTGCGTGTTCAACTGCTCTATGCATGTGGTTGCTTGCGGTTGAGGCGGCCGCAGAACGCTCTGCTCGCGTCCCGCTACGTGCGCTCTGCTCTTGCGTCCCTCTGGGCGCTCTGCCCTCGTCCCTCCATGCATGCTGCCAGTGTTTGGGGCCGGTGCATGATCACGCATGTTCGTGCGCATGTGGTTGCGCCCGGCGCGGCGCGATGATGCAGTTACCCACTGCAAAAACTACCATGCCGACGCGCCGAGAATCCAGGCCGCCTGGCCCGATTTATTCTCATGGCCATTTACCTTCATCTCTTGCGCCACACGACACAATAAACATACCCACGATGACATATCCATAGAGGACATCCAGTGGTTCCGATGGCGCTCCCCGTGGCTCCAATGCGCTCCAAGCGGCTCACGACGACAACGGTGGGAAGTTCACCATGCATCACGTAGTGAACACCCACGTGAGGGGGAAGGCCCTCTCGGTGGTGTACACGAACGATCCAGTCTCAGTGGAGAGCCCCATCCATACTATGGAGCAGTTGCTTGCCGAGGACAAGTACCAAGTGGTCGGCTTTCGACCTCGAGTACACCGGCGATCGTGCCGGGCATGATCCGAAGGTTGTTGTCGCCCAGTTGTGCGTGCGACATGACATCCTTGTCTACCACAATTACCTGGCCACAAGGCCTTGCGAGCGTTTCTCCAGGTTTATAACAACTCTGACTAACAAACAGAACTTCCTGGTTGACCTCACCTCGGCCAGCATCGACCCCTACTACATGAAGAGGAAGGATGAGAGCAAGAAGGACAAGAACGCCTGACACAGTGTCTGGGATGAGAGACTGGATGAACAACATGTCAAGTATGCGGCCAAGGATGCGTACACAAGCTACGAGATGTACATGCAGATCATTGACATGAGGGAGTGTCTTCTTCCTGCCCGAGACGAGGGATCGAGCCACAGAGCAGTGGCAGGAGCATCACAAGAACTAGATGACTAGATGATCGTTTCTCGTAGTTTAGAATGCATGCAATTGTTTATTAAGGTGTGTGCGAATGATCAGTATAGTCACTTATGTATTTGGATGTTTATTTCAGTTACATATATACATATATACATGTTATTATTCTGTAGGCATAGCAAATCATATGGCTTATTAGCAGCAATTGTCTATGTTATTATTGGTCTTCGCACAGATTTCTGATTATGGACATGTTTGCCGCATATCACACACATCTTGTTCAGTGGAACCGTTTCCACTTTGTTGCCAAATCACACACAGTTCATCCTAGTGAACTGTATGCGGTATATCGCACACACCCTCATCCGGCAGCCCGTTTCTGTTGTTCTGCATCATCGCAAATAGTTCTTCTGGACTAACTATTTGCCACTCATCACACACGCAACTCTATATGAACCGTGTTTGATGTCGCCACCATCGCAAATGTTTAGCATCTTTTTTGATGGATTTTATTACATCAACGTTTGTTATTGATGCATCACACACAGTTTCGTCGAAGGGTCTTTGATTTGACTGTCGCATTTGGACCATCCTGCAGTAGTGTGACCGTTGGATCAAACTCAGACGGTGCAGATCAGTCACTATAGCACAAAGCGTGTGGGCGTGTTTGGTTGCATTCTCATCTCAATATAGTTGTTCCCTCTTCATGCATACTCATCTCAGCACCTCTCTTCATGCATTCTCCTATTGTATTTGTGTTAGCCTACTAGTGTGGACTCATGCACCCTTCATCCACTCTGCCAAACACCCAAAAGTGGGTCGAGAAGGGAACTTTTGCTCCCATCCCATGCACCCTTCATACACCCAGCCTAACACTATTTCGTGCTTCATATGGTACATGTTTCATGGAGTAGTGTAGCACCATACTCTTCGTGCACTGTAGATCTAGTTCTGTTTACATTGATCTCACTGTTCATTCTCGACCGGACAGTCAAAAAAGGGGTATGTTACATTACTGTTCATATAGTTGACATGCGCACAACATCATTTGTTATCGTCATATCTTACTACACTAGCAACAAGATTATTTAGTATTGACATATGAACCATTGCACATGCCTAGTAGTAGGAGCAGTATGTGAGTTCAAGTGGCTACTGTGACACCCTGGTTTTTTCTCTTCTTCTTTTTCTGGATTTCTTTGCCTTTTTGATTTAATTTGGAGTATTGAATCAACTTAGTTGAACTAAACTATTTGGGCATTCCCGTGATTTTCAACTAAGTGACCCACCTCCCTCTCAAACACCTCATTTCCTCTCTGGTATATTACAAAATGGCCATAGGAATATTTTTCATAAAAGATGAAAATATTCATTTCTTCTCTAAAATCACACTTCAGTCACTTATGCTCCAAAGCAACCCTCAATTTTCTTGACCACAAAAATCTGAGAAAATTACTGAATATTCTTTCGACCTTGGCACACCTCCCTATGCAAAAATATTTCATAGTTATTTGGAATATTTTTTCTACAGAAAATCTTTTCTATTCTAGCCAGAAAATATAGTTTTTACAGGAAGTGCATTTTTCCTTGATCCACTGAAGTTGAAATTTTTAGGGCTTCATTACCCTCCTAAGAAACCCTTAACCTCCAAAACTTAGCCCTAAACACCTTCTAGATTTCTCTCTATTAACCTCACAAGTTTCTGTCCAGAAACTTACGAGGATGCTACACTCCCAACCAATCAAACTGTGCTCAACAGAAAGCTTGGATCAACCTGACCTAGCAAGGACTACATGCTAGACATGATTTTAATGCGCTGTGTGGCGTGATGCGAGAGTTCACGCGGTGACCACGCGTGTGTATGATGCCAGCCAGCTAGTCGACATGCTCTGGATGCCACCGACGTCTCTGTGGCGCTCGTGCTCGCTTCCCCGCTCGCCGTAGCTTGCCAAACCGTGCCACCATCCTCGTCCCGGAGCCATTAACTCCCTCCCTGGCACTTGCCGACGCTGGAGCTTGCCGCAGTGAGCACGGGCATGACACGGCCAAGTGTACAGTATGCCCGTGCCCCTGTGCCCGTCGCCACCCGAGCCCCTGTGCTCGTCTCCTCCCTCCCACAGTGGTTGCGTGAACCCTGGCCTCTTCTCCCCCTCTCACTGGAGCTCTTCGTCGTCGTGCGCCATCTCCAGATTGCTTCAGCAGAGCTCAAGACCCCCTTCCCCTCCGCCTATAAATACATCCCCCTCTAGCCTCTCCAAGCATCTGAACCCACTCACAGAACCACCACGACGCAGTAGATAAGCCGCAGCCCGGCCGGGCAGGCCTTTGGCCGCCTTTCCCGACCCAAGCTCACCGGTGATCCCCTCTATTCCTTCCCACCCCTCCAGAGACTCTTGAGCTCGACCCACTCCTCTGGCGTGTCTCTGGTGATCCACTGGTGCTTGCTGAACCAGTTGGAGCCCCTGAAACCGCCCTATGTTGTCGTCTTCTTCATCTCCGGTGAACTCCGTCTGCAGCCGCCGCTGGAGACGTCGTTTCCGATCTACTCCGGCCATTCCTCGCCAAGCTACGGGTATAGGCAGGTGCGACAGGGCCTCCTCTACCCATCCCTCCCTCTCAAAACAGCCGCTGAGCCCTCCTCTCCAGAGAGATTCCCGGCGAAGCGCCGCCGTCCTCTGTTTCTCTCCTCCTCCCCTCCAAACCAGACAGGTGGGGCTCGTTGTCAGCCACCCAGCCGCTCCCGAAGCGGTATCAGTGGAGGCGCCCCGCGGGTTTATGCTTCGGGTCCATAGTTATTAGCTAGATGGCTTCTTCCTTCTCTTCGAATCTCAATACAAAGTTCTCCTCGATCTTCTTGGAGATCTATTCGATGTAACTCTTTTTGTAGTGTGTTTGTCGAGATCCGGTGAATTGTGGGTTTATGATCAAGTTTATCTATGAGAAATATTTGAATCTCCTCTGAATTGTTTAATGTGTGATTAAGTTATCTTTGCAAGTCTCTTCGAATTATCAGTTTGGTTTGACTTACTAGATTGATCTTTATTGCCATGGGGGAAGTGCCTAGCTTTGGGTTCAATCTTGCGGTGTCCTTTCCCAATGACAGTAGGGGCAGCAAGGCACGTATTGTATTGTTGACATCGAGGATAAAAAGATGGGGTTTATATCATATTACATGAGTTTATCCCTCTACATCATGTCATCTTTCTTAATGCGTTACTCTGTTCTTTATGAACTTAATCTCTAGATGCATGCTGGATAGCGGTCGATGTGTGGAGTAATAGTGGTAGATGCAGCCAGGAGTCGGTCTACTTATCGCGGACGTGATGCCTATATACATGATCATGCCTAGATAATCTCATAATTATTCTCTTTTCTATCAATTGCTGGACAGTAATTTGTGCACCCACTGTAATACTTATGCTATCTTGAGAGAAGCCACTAGTGAAACCTATGGCCCCCGGGTCTATATTTTATCATATAAGCTTTCAATCTACTTTTATTTGCATCTTTAATTTTCCAATCTATATCATAAAAATACCAAAAATATATTTATCTTATTATATTATCTCTATCAGATCTCACTTTCGCAAGTGGCCGTGAAGGGATTGACAACCCCTTTATTGCGTTGGTTGTGAGGTTCTTGTTGGTTTGTGTAGGTGCGTGGGACTTCCGAGGAGCCTCCTACTGGATTGATACCTTGGTTCTTAAAAACTGAGGGAAATACTTACGCTACTTTGCAGCATCACCCTTTCCTCTTTAAGGAAAACCAACGCAAGCTCAAGACATAGCAAGAAGGATTTCTGGCACCGTTGCCGGGGAGGTCTTCGCTCAAGTCAAGACATACCAAGTACCCATCACAAACTCATCTCCCTCGCATTACATTATTTGCCATTTGCCTCTCGTTTTCCTCTCCCCCACTTCACCCTTGCCGTTTTATTCGCCCTTCTTCCGTTTGTCTTTTCGTTTACCTTAATGTCTTACTTGGCTCGTTTGCTCGTTTGGTTGGAATAATTGTGCATTTATTACTAAACAAAGAAGCTAAGATCTATGGATCCTCATCCGCTTGCTAATCTTTTCAAGATATCCAATTATGATGAACCAATTGCTATTGAGTTGAGTGCACTAGATTATCTTTATGAGGTTTTGCTTGAAATTCGTGATTCTCAAAATTATGATGAAGAAATTTATGAAGAGATTCACGATAACTCCTTGAATAAAAAGCATGATTGCAATGATTTTACTACAAATTCTCTTGATGTCAATTGTGCTAATAATATGCAAAACCCTAAGCTTGGGGATGCTAGTTTTTCTATGTCTACTACTTGTTGCAATGATCATGATTGGGGTGATTCTTTTTATGATCTTGAAAGTTTATTTAAGCCCCATGATGAATATGAGATTGATAATAGTGTTTGCAATAATATTGAAAGTGGGTTCGGAAGAGTGTCAACTTTAGATCCCACATATTTGGAGAATGTTCAATCTTATGAAATTTTTGATAAAAGTGGGTTTGGAGAGGTCATGACTTTAGTTAATGTTGATCCCACTATTTTGGAAGAGTGTCAACTTTGCATGCATGTGGATCCTGCTGAGAATATGTTTTGTGATAGATATATTGTTGAATTTGCTTATGATCCTACATGTAATTATTATGAGAGAGGAAAATATGGTCGTAGAAATTTCCATGTTACTAAATTACCTCTCTTCCTGTTGAGATTGCTATCGTCTCATTCTCCTTCCTTGCATATGCTAGTTTTTGCTTGTCTTGATAATTACTTTGCTTATAAAATGCCTATGCATAGGAAGCATGTTAGACTTAGATGTGTTTTTCACTTGTTTTATGATGCTCTCTTTGTGCTTCAATTCTTGTCTTTCTTGTGAGCATCATTGAAATCTCAATGCCTAGCTAGGGGCATTAAACGATAGTGCTTGTTGGGAGGCAACCCAATTACTCCTTGCTTTTTGTTCCTGTTTAGTAATAAATTATTCATCTAGCTTCTGTTTATATGTGGTTTTATGTTTTCATTAGTGTTTGTGCCAAGTAGAACCTATAGGATAACCTACGGTGATAGTTAATTTGATTCTGCTGAAAAACAGACACTTTGCACGCACGAAAATAATTTTAGTAATTCACAGAAACGTGATTTTGTGTTGATTAATTTTGCTGTAGATCAATAGACAACTTTCCCAGGACTTCCTATTTTGGTAGGATTTTTAGAGTTCCATAACTATTCGAGAGTTACAAATTGCTACAGACTGTTCTGTTTTTGATAGATTCTATTTTTCGTGTGTTGTTTGCTTATTTTGATGCATCTATGGCTAGTATTGGGGGGTATGAACCATAGAGAAGTTGGAATACAGTAGGTTTAACACCAATATAAATAAATAATGAGTTCATTACAGTACCTTATGTGGTGGTTTTGCTTTCTTGCACTAATGGAGCTTATGAGATTTCCTGTTGAGTTTTGTGTTGTGAACTTTTCAAGTTTTGGGTAAAGATTTTGATGGATTATGGAATAAGGAGTGGCAAGAGCCTAAGATTGGGTATGCCCATGGAACCCCAAGATATTCAAGGATAACCAAAAGCCTAATCTTGGGGATGCCCCGGAAGGCATCCCCTCTTTCGTCTTCTACTATCGGTAACTTTACTTGGAGCTATATTTTTATTTGCCACATGATATGTGTTTTGCTTGGAGCGTCTCGTATGATATTAGTCTTTGCTTTTCAGTTCACCACAATCATCCTTGCTGTACACACATTTTGGGAGAATCCCACTTGATTAGAATTTATTAGAATACGCTATGTGCTTCACCTATATCTTTTGAGCTAGATAGTTTTGCTCTAGTACTTCACTTGTATCTTTTAGAGCACGGCGGTGGCTTAATTTTGAAGAAATTGTTGATCTCTCATGCTTCACTTATATTATTTTTAGAGTCTCTTAGAACAGCATGGTATTTGCTATGGTTATAAAATTGGTCCTAGAATGATGGGCATCCAAGTTGGGTATAATAAAAACTATCATAGAAAGTGAATTGGATGCTATGATCAATTTGATACTTGATAATTGTTTTGAGATATAGAGGTGGCAATATTAGAGTCATGCTAGTTGGGTGATTATGAATTTAAAGAATACTTGTGTTGAAGTTTGTGATTCCCGTAGCATGCACGTATGGTGAACCGCTTTGTGATGAAGTTGGAGCAGAATTTTATTTATTAATTGTCTTCCTTATGACTAGCGGTCGGGGACGAGCGATGGTCTTTTCCTACCATTCTATCCCCCTAGGATCATGCGCGTAGTACTTTGTTTTCAAAGACTTGTAGATTTTTGCAATAAGTATATGAGTTCTTTATGACTAATGTTGAGTCCATGGAATATACGCAGTCTCACCTTCCACCATTGCTAGCCTTTCTTGTGCCGCGCAACTTTCGCCGGTACCATACACCCACCATATACCTTCCTCAAAACAGCCACCATACCTATCTATTATGGCATTTCCATAGCTATTCCGAGATATATTGCCATGCAACTTTCCACCGTTCCGTTTATATGACATGCACCATCATTGTCATATTGCTCTTTGCATGATCATGTAGTTGACATCATATTTGTGGCAAGGACACCTTCATAATTTTCATACATGTCACTCTTGATTCATCGCATATCCCGGTACACCGCCGGAGGCATTCATATAGAGTCATATCTTGTTCTAAGTATGGAGTTGTAATCCTGAGTTGTAAGTAAATAAAAGTGCGATGATCTTCATTTTTAGAGCATTGTCCCAGTGAGGAAAGGATGATGGAGACTATGAATCCCCAACAAGTCGGGATGAGACTTCGGACTTTACCAAAAAAAGAGGCCAAAGATCCCACCAAATAAATAAATAAGGAGAAAGGCCAAATAAAAAATGAGAGAAAAAGAGAGAAGGGACAATGCTACTATCCTTTTTACCACACTTGTGCTTCAAAGTAGCACCATGATGTTCATGATAGAGAGTCTCCTATGTTGTCACTTTCATATACTAGTGGGAATTTTTCATTATAGAACTTGGCTTGTATATTCCAATGATGGGCTTCCTCAAAATGCCCTAGGTCTTCGTGAGCAAGCGAGTTGGATGCACACCCACTTAGTTTCTTTTGTTGAGCTTTCATACATTTATAGCTCTAGTGCATCCGTTGCATGGTAATCCCTAATAACTCACATTGATGTCTATTAATGGGCATATCCATAGCCCATTGGTATGCCTAGTTGATGTGAGACTATCTTCTCCTTTTTTGTCTTCTCCACAACCACCATTCTATTCCACATATAGTGCTATGTCCATGGCTCACGCTCATGTATTGCATGAAAGTTGAAAAAGTTTGAGATTACTAAAGTATGAAACAATTGCTTGGCTTGTCATTGGGGTTGTGCATGATTAAATACTTTGTGTGATGAAGATAGAGCAACAGCTAGACTATATGATTTTGTAGGGATAACTTTCTTTAGCCATGATATTTTGAGAAGACATGATTGCTTGAATAGTATTCTTGAAGTATTATTATTTCTTATGTCAATATGAACTTTTATTTTGAATCATTTGGATGTGAACATTCATGCCACAATAAAGAGAATTACATTGAGAATTATGCTAGGTAGCATTCCACATCAAAAATTCTGTTTTTATCATTTACCTACTCGAGGACGAGCAGGCATTAAGCTTGGGGATGCTTGATACGTCTCTAACGTATCTATAATTTTTGATTGTTCCATGCTATTATATTACCCGTTTTGGATGTTTATGGGCTTTACTTTACACTTTTATATAATTTTTGGGACTAACCTACTAACCGGAGGCCCAACCCGAATTGCTGTTTTTTTGCCTATTTCAGTGTTTCGAAGAAAAGGAATATCAAACGGAGTCCAAACGGAATGAAACCTTCGGAAGCGATCTTTTTGGAACAAACATGATCCAAGGGACTTGGAGTGGACGTCAAGCAACAGAGGAGGCGGCCACGAGGGTGCCCGATGCGCCCCCTACAGGTGTGCGCGCCCCCCACCCTCGTGGGCCCCCCGAGTGTCCACCGACCTACTTCTTCCTCCTATATATACCCACGTACCCTGAAACCATCGAGGAGCACCATGAAAAACTATTTCCACCGCCGTAACCTTTTGTATCCGCGAGATCCCATCTTGGAGCCTTCGCCGACGCTTTGCCGGAGGGTGAATCGACCACGAAGGGCCTCTACATCATCTCCAAGGCCCTTCCGAGGAGTTGTGAGTAGTTTACCACAGACCTTCGGGTCCATAGTTATTAGCTAGATGGCTTCTTCTCTCTCTTTGAATCTCAATACAAAGTTCTCCTCGATCTTCTTCTCTCTCTTTGAATCTCCTCTGAATTCTTTTATGTGTGATTAAGTTATCTTTGCAAGTCTCTTCGAATTATCAGTTTGGTTTGGCCTACTACATTGATCTTTCTTGCCATGGGATAAGTGCTTAGCTTTGGGTTCAATCTTGTGGTGTCCTTTCCCAGTGACAACATGGGCAGCAAGGCACGTATTATATTGTTGCCATCGAGGATAAAAGGATGGGGTTTATATCATATTGCATGAGTTTATCCCTCTACATCATGTCATCTTTCTTAATGCGTTAGTCTGTTCTTTATGAACTTAATACTCTAGATGCATGCTTGATAGCGGTCGATGTGTGGAGTAATAGTGGTAGATGGAGGCAGGAGTCGGTCTACTTGTCGCGGACGTGATGCCTATATACATGATCATGCGTAGATAATCTCATAATTATTCGCTTTTCTATCAATTGCTCGACAGTAATTTGTTCACCCGCCGTAATACTTATGCTATCTTGAGAGAAGCCACTAGTGAAACCTATTGCTCCCGGGTCTATCTTTTATCATATAAGCTTCCAATCTACTTTTATTTGCATATTTACTTTTCCAATCTATATCATAAAAATACCAAAAATATATTTATCTTATCATATTATCTCTATCAGATCTCACTTCGCAAGTGGCCGTGAAGGGATTGACAACCCCTTTATTGCGTTGGTTGCGAGGTTCTTGTTTGTTTGTGTAGGTGCGTGGGACTTCTGAGGAGCCTCCTACTAGATTGATACCTTGGTTCTCAAAACTGAGGGAAATACTTACGCTACTTTGCTGCATCACCCTTTCCTCTTCAAGGAAAACCAATGCAACCTCAAGATGTAGCAGTAAAGTGTACTATCCTCTCCAGAGTGTTTATTAAATCTATCGATAGCCACGTCCTCCGTTATGGACACAACTCGTAAGTAGGTCACACCATGGATCAACATAATTAAGTTAATCTTGCACACTAAAGTTATATGGTTGGCACTAGTTATGCGATGAGATTTTTGAGACCATGGAGATGGTCGTGGTAGTGGTAACCAAAGTGTTGGTTTCAGTAGTGATCCGGGAGTGATCATTGTGTTGATGATGTTGGTTATGAGGTAAACCATTTGGTAATAGAGTCTGAGGGACTCGGTGCACAAGTATGATTCACTTCATGAGTAGTATGTTGAAGCATTCACTACAAAAAAAAGACACAACCGTGACATTTTGGGCCGATCGATTTTTTCTATCATACTTATGACACTTCTATGATGATAATTGTGACAAAACCCGGTATCATCATAGATGTGGTGAGCTCCTACTTTTATGACAAAAAATCATGACAAAAAATGGGCTTTTCGTCCTGGGCGGACCGGAGACGCAGCTGCATGACATTCTTTGGGCCGTCCATGACGGAAAAAATCATGGTAGAAGTGAGGGCGAAGAAAATTTCGACGAGTTCCCGGTTACGGTGGGAGGTCGGGGGCCGAGCGATGCGCGTTTCTCTCGTACACGTACGCGCGTGTGTGCGAGGCGTTGGCTCTAGCTGAACTCGAGCGAGGCGTTGGGCTCTAACTGAACCTGAGCGATTGCACTGCAAGCTACACGTTACTGAACCCGAGCGATCGATCGATGGCTATTAACTGAACCCGATCGAGCGATTCCTTCACTACTACTGCTAACTGAAGCCGATCGATGCTGCCTCTGGATGAACAGTGAGCATTGCGGGGGGAGGGGGGTTGGATGAACAGTGAGCGGTGGGGGTGGATGAACAGGAGCCCTGGCGTTGCCTCTGGATGAACAGGACCCTGATCGATCGAGCCCGTTGGTTTGGATGAACAGGACCCCGTGAAGGGCTGGATGAACAGGACGACCCCATCGAGGGCTGGATGAACAGTAGATGGTGGAGGGGTGGATGAACAGTAGCCCGTGGAGGGGTGGTTGAATAGGAGCCCGTGGAGAGGGGTGGTTGAACAGTAGCCGGTGGAGTAGTGCACGGTGGAGGATGGATGAACAGGAGCCTGTGGAGGCTGGAGGAGGTCATCGGTCGATGAACAGTAGCCCGTGGAGGCTAGAGGAGGTGGACGGTGGAGATGAACAGTATCCCGTGGAGTCCCGTTTAACGGTATGCCACACCCCTCCTGATGAACAGGACCCCCGTTTCGACAGTAGCACTCCAACACAAGTCCGTTTGGTCTGTTTTGCGGTACGCCACACCCCTCCCGATCAACAGGACCCCCGTTTCGACTGTAGGAGGTCTGTTTCCTCTGATTTGTGGTACGCCAGACCCCTCCCGATGAACAAGATCCGTTTCGAACGTGGCCGGTCGAACACAAGGCCGTTTCCTCCGTTCTGCGGTACGCCAGGCCTCGTTTCCATCGCATGTTCCGTCCAAGCCGGTCGGCTCCCACGCGTTCTGTTGCCTCCCGATTTACACAATGCCTTCTGTTGCCTCCCGATGAACATGACGCATTCCGTTGCCTCAACATGAACGCGACGCTGACGCAGTTTCTCTGTTCCATCCCAGCCATGTACACGAGCCCTGGCCTTACGTATGCGCGAATAGGCATTCGAGACCCCGCCCGTATGTACGTGCGTGGCTGTATTTACTTTCTTGCACCCTGTCCGTTGTACATACGTGTACATGCTACGTGTGCTCCTCTACTTCGACTAGTACGTACATACAAGTTCGCGACCAGAATGACAACGCTACGTACGCTTCGACCAGGTGGGTCCCGACTGTCAGGCACTTCCTTGCGTGCGAAGATGTAGATGGTGGGTCCCAACAGTCAGAGGGGAAAATCATTTTTTTCCGGACACACTTCCTTGCGTGCGAAGATGTAGCTGGTGGGTCCCAGCAGTCAGGGGGCTAATCATTTTTTTCATGAAATACGGTGGCCCGTCCGGTGGGTCCCCACTGTCAGGTGGAGGAATAATTATTTTTGCTCGTAATAAGGAGGCACTTCCTTGCGGCTACCGTGGACCCAGCTGTCAGCCTCTCCATGTACAGTACTCTTCCGATTGAAGTCGGTCGTTGACCACGCCGCGCCGAGAGCACCACGGCGGTGGATGACGGCGAGTCCTAGAAAGGGGACGACGCAGAGCCGGGGAAGATGCAGTTGTGGATGCCCACGCGAAGAGGAGTACGAGGGTTCATTTGTTCGGCTACGGTGTGAGGTTGCCGCCGCCACAAAATAACATGGGGTGTGGGTGAGTAGAGGGATGACCTGGCCAGTGGTGGGAGTAGTAGGGGGCGGTGAGGCCTTTGCGGCATCACAGCCAGCCATGGGAGGTAGGAGCATGCGGCACGATCAGCGCTGCTTTGGGCGGCTGGAGCATGAAGACCAGAGGTTGAAGAAGCACTAAGGCCGTTGGATGGACATCGTACGGTCACTGGAGCTAGAATCGTTCATATTGAATAAGTTGACAAAGGCCTCCGTCCCCGTCAACTTAGTAGGCCCACAAGTTAGCCTCCCACCATGGTGAGTCCTAGCTAGTAGGGGGAGTATTCATTTTTTTGTGCATAATAAGGAGGCATTTCCGGTGGGTCCGAGCTGACAGCGGGGGGAAAGTTTTTTTGCGAAATACAGAGGCCCTTCCAGTGGTTCCCAACTACCAGGTGAAGGAATCATTATTTTGCACGTAATAAGGAGGCATTTCCCTGTGTGGGCCCCTACTGTCAGCCTCTTCCGATGGTTGTTGTTTGTTGACCATGTTGACCTCTCCGCGCCGAGAGCACAAACGCGATGGATGACAGCGAGGCCCAGGAAGAGAACCACCAAGAGCCGGCAAAGCCACCGCAGCGGATGCCCAAGCCGAGGGGAGTACGAGCGCTGACTGGTCGGGTGCGGGGTGAGGCTGTCATCGCCAGAAAATAACAGGATGTGTGGGTGGTTAGAGGGATGGCATGGCGGTATCACAGCTAGCCACGGGAGGAGGGTGCAGGCAGTCCCACCGGCGCTGGTTTGGGCGGCTGGTGCAGGAAGTCAGAGATTGAAGAAGCACGGCGGCCGTTGGATGGACATCCAACAGTCACTGATGTGTGTTGACTATGTTGACAAAGCCTTGCGTACGCGTCAAAAAAAATTAGAACAGTGTCATCGTCAACCTAGTAGGCCCAGAAGTTAGCCTCCAAATCTGTGGAAAACAGCATACAGCCCATTAGCCATTATTTTCAATAATTTACAGCCCATTTGCTAATTCTTAAGGATATTTGAAGCCCATATTCTTTTTATTAGCATTACAGACCATATATTCTGGGCACTGCTAAAAAATTCAACGAAATTTTGCATATTTCGGTGGGGTCCGAACTAATTTCGAGTCACGCTAAAAATAGTTTTTAAAAAATTATATCAAAATAAAATTCAAAAACAATTCTCCGCAAAAAAAATGAATGAAATTTAGAATCTTAACTAGCAAGATGCATGTTCGTTGCACAGAACATGAAGATGCATTTGTATGAGTAGTTTATCTTGTGGGAGAAAAGACGATATTTTAATGTAATTGCCTGTTGGCTTTGGTTTTTATAAGAGTAGAAAGTAGAGAAATCCTGAAAAAGTGATATTTTAATGCAATTGTCTGTTGGCTTTGGTTTAAAAATTTACAGCCCATTTCTTACAACTTATAGCCCATTTTCTGGGGAAGCCCATTTCTTACAACTTACATCCCTCCTCGTCTTGAAAGATTTGCAGCCCAGCAGGGCTGAGAATAACAAGTAGACCTCAGTTTTGGTATTCTCCAAAAAACAAACTGGGCTAGCCAATTTCAGAAAGAAAAAATATATCAACTGGGCTCGTCATGTGCTTAATAAAAGCGTAAGCGTGGGCTAGACGGGCCACAGCCCCCGCACAGCACGCAGTTGAGCTCCATCTCTGAAACTAATAAAACAACTGGGCGAGCTGCTAGGTCCCTGGTGTTATCCGCTTGTTGTGTAATTTTCTCATTTATTGACTACATTGACAATGGCGTGGGACCTAGTTGTCAAACAATTAGGAGGAAGTATTTTTTGGCTTGTAATAACGA
This sequence comes from Triticum dicoccoides, assembly GCF_002162155.2. Taxonomy (NCBI): domain Eukaryota; kingdom Viridiplantae; phylum Streptophyta; class Magnoliopsida; order Poales; family Poaceae; genus Triticum; species Triticum dicoccoides. Next base: position 393,296,590 of record NC_041389.1, read on the forward strand.
GGCATCTGCTTGCTAAATGCAATGACCCTAGTGGGTCCCAACTGTCAGCCTCTCCACGTACAGTCATCTCCTGATTCCTGTTGGTTGTTGACCATGTTGACAACACCAGACGGCGGCGGGCACAGCAAGCGAACCAAGGTGGAGAACGACAGCGAGGCCTCGGACGGGAATGAACAGCAACCGTGGAAGGTGCGGCAGTGTTGTGGCGGGTGGAGGGGAGTACGTGGGCAACAACATGCAACTCAAGCATACAAATGGTACAAAAAGCCCAAGGATTAATTGTTCATCAAATTTTTAGACAAAACTCAGATTGAACATGATAGTAACATCTAATCCAACCACTCTTTTTTGCAGGCACAAACAAATGGATCGGTCCAATCCATAAAATCAACATCCTGTGCAAAAAAAATTATTTCAGGATGACTACAACTTGTTGTAAATAGAAGCCGAGCACGTTTAGAAGCCCATTTGTCCACCTGAAACTTCTTTTTATGTTGTTCAACATGTCCATCCGTGAGAAATCTCTTGCGGTAAAACTTAAGCCTCATGGACAATAGTAACCTCGCATTCAACAAGAAGAATGTGACAAAGCTTCTGTTTGCCTGGTTGGATGCATATCGTTCCATCATTATTGTCCTCAAACGAATGTCATGAGAACTCAGAAAATCCTTGTGCTTATTATGCCACCGATTGGTTATACGTTTTTCTCCATGTGGTTTTGCCTAAGTAGACATGAAGATTGAAAACAGTTAAGGTCTTAAAAAAGAGTATGTCGAAAGAACGATAGCTGAATAGTTAATTCTAGTACAAAATATCTGGGCTTTCAATGTGCATGAAATCATCACCTCTATGTATAAATTCTCCAGAGATCGAAAGCATCGCAGCAAGCCAATAATTATGTCCAGATCAAAACTATACATTCTGATATATATGATCTTGTCAGAATCTAGCAGCATTAATAGGCTATTAATGGATGAACTCTTCATTGAGCATATAACATAATATTAGTACCCAAAGTGTACTCCAAGATGATATAAAACTTACACGCACAAATGAAAATGCATCATATGATTACAAATGTGTAGATGATAATATACGGTACCTGAAAAAGTGAGGAGCCAAACACCAACTTGTCGTGATCATTAAACAGATCATGAATTACACCCAAGGTCTCCAGTTTGGGTGCACAGACCACAGATATTTGCGAAGGTTTATAACAATAATGAAGGAGCAACCTTTCAAGTGAAGGGGCATCTTCGATGATGAGTTGTTGTCCTTTAAAACAAATTCCAATGCTTTTAAGGTGAGGCGACTTTATTTGGAGACAACTGATACCGATTTCTATTCCCAAAACAATCAGCAAGTGCTCCAGGGCAGGGCAGCTGGAGTGGATGATGTTGTGCAGTGAGGCCTCCGACAGATAAACCATGACAAGCGAAAGTTTTTTTAGCAGTGGAAGTTGAAGCATTTGTACCAGATCGTCTGGTAGATGGCACGGGCGAAGGTGGCGGTGTGGAGAGAGGAGAAAACCATGAGATGGAAAACGGTGGCGTGGGCACGAATTCTTGGTGTTTTTGTGGTATGAAACTTTTGTGGTAATGGTACAACTCAAACTGCTGGAGTTTTTCGAATTCAGGGGATGTCAGCCAAGCGTCCACCTTGCTGGGTATGGACAACAAGTAGCGTGTCGGGATGCAGAGGCATTGAACAGGGCCCTGCTAGTGAGAAGAGACGATGGCTCTGAGGAGATCAAATTCCGGAAGGACAGATATCTAACGACACTCGAGATTGAGGGGCGCGATGCGCCATAGATGGCGCCACCGAGTTGAGAGGACTTGTGTGCGGCAACAATCCTTGGTGGGGAGAAGTGAGATGGTCTCCTCAAGGATGACGTCCAGGAGATCGTTGATGCGGTCCACCGGAGATTCTATCGGTTCCTCAGATCCAGGTGGGGGTGGCTCGCCGCTTCTCCCCGCGCTACCGGGTGCGGGATCTACAACCGGCGTCGCCCCTGGCGGGAGCCTCATCTTCTTGGTGCTGGGGCCAGCCGACTCCATTTTCCTTGTGGGCGTCGTGCCGAGCTCACGGGTTTGAGCAGAGTAGCCAGAGACGAGCCTAGTGGCAGTGCGAGTGGGGAAGAAAGAGGGCTGGGGATTTCT
>NC_041389.1:393299183-393310165 GCF_002162155.2 Triticum dicoccoides
AGCAGGAGAGCGAGTTGTTCATGTTTATAAGGCCCGCTGCACTAACTACTCGCTTTTTCCCAAGAACCGCTCTCTTCTTTTGCGTTGGTGCATTGGAGCTGGCGCATGGACTTGGTTGACTGGCCATGCATGCAGGATGCATGTGCCCATCGGCCACTGCATGCGCCTGGTTTATTACTAGGCCTACTTCATAGGGTGGTTATGGAGTAAATTAAGGAGATTTATTTTCTCTATGTGTGTCGGTGTCAAAACCGGTGGATCCCGGGTAGGGGGGCCCGAACTGTACGTCTAGGCGGATGGTAACAGGAGACAAGGGACACGATGTTTTTACCCAGGTTCGGGCCCTCCCGATGGAGGTAAAACCCTACTCCTGCTTGATTAATATTGATGATATGGGTAGTACAAGAGTGGATCTACCACGAGATCAGAGAGGCTAAACCCTAGAAGCTAGCCTATGATATGATTGTTGTTTGTCCTACAGACTAAAACTCTCCGGTTTATATAGACATCAGAGAGGGCTAGGGTTACACAGAGTCGGTTACAATGGGAGGAGATCTTCATATCGTATCGCCAAGCTTGCCTTCCACGCCAAGGAAAGTCCCATCCGGACACGGGATGGAGTCTTCAATCTTGTATCTTCATAGTCCGGGAGTCCGGCCAAAGGTCATAGTCCGGCCATCCGGACACCCCCTAATCCAGGACTCCCTCAGTAGCCCCTGAACCAGGCTTCAATGACGACGAGTCCGGCGCGCAACTTGTCTTCGGCATTGCAAGGCGGGTTCTTCCTCCGAATACTTCATAGATGATATTGAACACAAGGGTAGTGTCCGGCTCTGAAAGATAAGTTCCACATGCCCCCGCAGAGAGAATAATATCTATACAAATCTAATTTGCTAACGTATTCCGTAGCGTGACGTCACGGCCAGGCCTTTATTCGAATCATTTTATTGTTCCACCTCAGCGCGTTTAGCGAGGCAGTTTCCTTGGCACGTCTTGTCAAAGCAGAGATCGTGTCCCCTTATTCTGGGATTATCATCAATACAGGCGTGGGTAACCCAACCGTGCCTTTGGTATGACTCCCTAATTGAAAGAGAGTCTCAACCGGTTACGGGGAGGGCTCTTGGTATTCAACTCCTTTATAAAGGGACCAAGGCTCGGCTCCCTTCTTTTCAATCCAATCGAATCCGCCCCTTGCTTCGACTTCCAACACCCAAAGCTCTAGTTTTAGGCGCTTCGGACCTTCGACGATGTCCGGCTCCGACCTTGAAGGCCGGTGGATGCCTTCCTCTGTTACGGAAGAAGATGTGCGAAAGCTGATAGATGCCAGGTATCTAACCAGCGAAATCTCGCATAGGCTGCCTGCTCAAGGGCAGGCCATTCCCACTCCCCAGCCCGGTGAGAGCGTGGTGTTCGCATCTCACTTCCTTCGGGGGCTAGGCTTCCCGATTGATCCCTTCGTGAGGGGGCTTATGTTTTATTACGGGCTGGAGTTCCACGACTTAGCTCCAGAGTCTATCCTCCAAATCTCATCATTCATTATCGTGTGTGAGGCCTTCCTCCATATCACTCCTCACGTCGAATTGTGGCTAAAAACCTTCAAGGTGGAACCGAAGATGATCGAGGGGCAGCACGCTGAGTGCGGAGGAGCTATAATAAGCAAGATGGCCGATGCTCCATGGCCTGAAGGCTCTTTTCAAGAGGAATTCGGCTTATGGCAACGGGACTGGTTTTACATCACAGCCCCCAGGGGCACCACATGGGTGGCGCCACCTACTTTTGGCTCGGGTCCCCCACCATGGCTAGCGTCATGGGTTAATGAAGGACTTATCTGGGGGCCGCCCAAAGACGTGCCCTTTGTGCAGGACCGCATTCGAGATCTTCTAGAAAGAGATATCAATTTGACCGTAGTGGCGCAAGTCATGCTGATTCGCCGCACACTACCCTGCAAACGTCGACCTCTCTGCCTGTGGGAATTTAATCCGGAGGGACCGCGAGTCCTCCAACATTTCATGGGTGCGACACCCGTGGAGATGTACAAATTGTTCTTCGGATCACAAGCAAGGTGTCCGGATTTGTCCGAGGACGTAGGTCTGAGCTGCAATCGCCTGGATGCTAAGGTAAGTAGCCCCGTATTTGGACACACCATCCGTATTTTCATCACAAAATTACCCTTAACAGATTTGTCCTTTGAACAAGAGTGGATAGTGAAGGCAAAGCTTATCAGGTGTCCAGCCCCCCTGCCCGAGACCGCGCCGAATCCCATGCTAATCAGGATGCTGGAGGTCGTGCTTTTGGCGGAAGGCGAAGGGGGGAACCCAGGGACTACCGCCTCCGCGAAGGAGGCTGTTAGGAAGGGAAGAATCGAAAATTCCCTAGACCAAGGAAAGAAAAGGACTACCTCTGAAGACTCGGAGGTGATGGCCTCAAAACGGGGGAAGAAATCTTCGCCAAAGGGTTCGGCACCGGAGAACGCCCCGGCCGAATCGCCCCCTAAGGGGGACCCGCTCTCCCCCGAGACGTAAGTGAAAGGAGGGGTTCCATAATGAATGACACTCCTGTTTTATTTCTGAGGAAGATAACCGAAACATTACCTTGCAGTTCGGATCTCAACCCTTCTCGGCAGAGCTCATCTTTAGGGGATCTTCGTCCGGAGATGATAGAGAGCGAAACGCCTCCTCTTGTTGTGCCGTCTCACGAGGCAGGCGACCCTGAGGTGTCGTATCGGAGGGTCTTTGCAAGTCCGGACCCTGGAAAAGGTCGTCAGGCTAGTCCGGCACCCTCTGGTGCACAGTCGGAGGTGCTGGAGGATCTGCTTGAGAGGGTGTCCATCTCAGAAGAACACCTTATGTTAATGAATACGGTGATTGGAAGGATTTCATCTGCGGAAAGCAGATTGTACGAGGCTTCCAGGAGTTTACTAACAGGCTTTAAGGTACGCAAAAAAGTTGTACCTTTTGGTAGAGCCGCAGATTAAATGCGCCCTGTATAAATAGTAGCCTGTGAGACTCTATGTGTCGTCAAGGGTGACACCGCGTAGAGGATCATAACCCCAGGTATAATATGTCGCCTTTTCCATGAAGGTGGCGAGGCGTTCGGTGGCTAGCCGGACTGATGAATCTGCCGAGCTAAAGCGGCAACTTGACGTGGCAGATGCCGACATCGCGCTTGTAAATAAGCGGCTAGACGAGGCACAAGGTATGTTCCAAAGACACCTGGTAATAGGAGCTCGATGCTCGGGCCTTATATATATGTGCCTAATGTAGATGGTGCTGCTGCCGTGGAGAACCTTCGGGTGGAACTTGCCCGAGCCAAGGAGCAAGCAAGGAGAAGTGATGCGGCTCCTGTTAAAGCGGCTGAAGAGCTAAAAGCCGAACAGGCTGCTCACTGCCAGAGCAAAAAGGTGATAGACGAAATGACCATAAAGTTGAAGGATGCTACCGACCGCTGTAAATTTCTTGAACAAGAAGATAGGACGGCTCAGAAGGATCTTGAAAAGATTGCTGCCGAAGCCAAGGATACTCGCTCTGCAATGAGAACTATGAAGGAGGAGCTACGTCAGGCCGGAGATATCATGTCTGGAAAGCCCTATATGCTGTGAATGAAGTTTGGAGACCCCAAGTATGCTCCGTTATAATGGCAGTGGAGTGCGGAAAACACTTATCTGGATTTGGCAGCTAGTGCGGCGGACGCGACCGAACACTTCCGCGGCCGAGGTGACCATGGATTGGAAGAGCTTTTTTGGTCGCAGTTAGACAATCCAGAACGCCCACTTTCGGTATCCGACCGTTTGGCCGCCTCGGCGGAGCTGAACAGGTTATCCGGACTCACCATGAGGTATGTTGCGAGTCGTCTGTGGCCGGAGAAGCCGGAGCCGAAGAGTTATTTTGGCTTGGTGCAACAGTTCCTTGGTTTGGTGCCGCATGCTGATGCAATGAAGAGGTTGGCGTGCATAGAGGGCGCACAGATGGCTCTTGTCCATGTCAAAACATACTGGGCGGATATGAAGGCCAGTGTTGTTGCATCCCGGGATTCGGACGAAAGCCGAGTACCTACCAAGCACTACTTTGAGGAAGTTCTGCATGGCGCTTGTTTAATAGAGTCGCAGTGCTCGAAGGATGTTGTGTTCGAATAGCGTGTGCTATTTGTAAAACGAATATTTTGATGGAATATAAAAGCTTTTTTATACTTGTGCTTGCAAGAATTATGATGCCTCCTGTGCGGCCGTTTAATGTATATATTTGTATATAACCTGAAAGATGGAAGTCGTTGGCTTCAGCCCCCACGTGTAGAATGCGGGGGTGTTCGCAAAAAGGCGCCTTTTCACACTTAATCCAACGTCTTGGTCCTATAAAGGAGGTGGTAGCGCGGCGAACTAGGCAACCGGACTATAATGCTTTATCACTTTCACTTAGCCATAGGAGTTTGACAGTGGGGCTACTGAATAGCACCTAGGGGCACCGCGCTCACCCGGATTCGGTGCGCGAGTGTGCCTGACCGGGAAGCGGCCCTTCGTTAATGCGGAGGAATCCTAAAGATTCCGAAAGTCATCGAGTGGTTGACCAGTCTCTCGGTATATCATGACAGTCAGTTTTCGGCTTTCTCTACTGAGGTGCTCGCCTGGCCGAATCGGGGCACAATCGCAGTAGTTCTCCTAGTGCCGCATTAGCCGATATAACGGAACATAAGGCAGCAAAACACAGGAGCCGGGCAAACCCAACATTTCACCAAAGACATGATTTGGAGCTGATGCATATAGGGCCAAACACGCGGCCCGAACACTCCCTAAGGTAGACGCCAGCCTCCTCCTCGGTTATAGCAAAACCCGGGGGATGTTGTCAACAAGAGACAGTAAAAAAGGTTTACGCAGGGTCTTAATCTAAAAAGAATCCTTGAAATGGGTCCCTGCTGTATGTCTGCGCCTGTGTCTCCGTTGTGCCGTATCCTGTACGGGCGTAGCACGATGTTCGTCTACGAAAGAGAGGAACTTAGTAAAAAATAAGCGTGCGAGAAATCTATATTTAAAATAAACAAAATATAGTTGGAGCAAGAATTGAGCCGTATTGTCTCTGGGCGTGAACACACGGAGCCCCTTGTACGGGGTTATGCGGCTATTAAGCATATGTACATTTACACCGGACTCGTCGAGCCGTGTCCGGGATAGTAGGGCTGGATTAGTGGGCGGCTGTCTAGGCGGCCGCACCTTTGCCCGTACTTTGTGGGTCAATTTATATTCCCCTGTAATGAAATGATGCCTCGTGGACCGGGCATTTTAAGTGTAAGGGATGCATAATGCGGTATTGCGTTAAAGCGGGCTAAGGTTTCTCGTCCCAGTAGCGCTTGATAGCGGCTTACGAATGGGGCGATGTGGAATGTTAGCTTTTCGCTTCGGAAGATGTCGGGTGAGCCGAACGTGACTTCTAACGAAAGGGAACCCATACGTTGGGTATCTGGACCCGGCGTGACTCCTTGAAAGGAAGTGTTGCCATGGCGGATTATAGCTGGGTTTACCCCTAGTTTGCGGATTGTGTCCTGATATAGCAGGTTCAAGTCACTACCGCCGTCCATAAGGACTTTTGTAAATTGGAGTCCGTTAATGATCGGATTCACGACCAGGGTAGTCAAGCCTGCGTTCTGGGCTCCTTTGGAGTAATCCCGATGACCGAAGGTGATTGTTTGTAGCAACCAGTGGCGGTGCTCTTCTGGGGCTGGCCGTACAGTGCGTGTCTTTGTAAGCGTCGTTCTGTTTTTCACTTTTGTCATCTGAAGTGAATTTACTGTCTTGACTTCTTGTGGGAACTTCTTTTGTTCTCCGCTGTTCTGCTTGTGGGGTGCGTCGTCATCCTCGCTTGGTGTGTCGAGCCCTTGTGTTCGGCGTTGAGTTTGCCGGACTGTTTGAAGACCCAACAATCTCTGTGGGTATGGTTGGCAGGCCTCCCCGGAGTACTGTGGATTTGACATATTTTGTCCAAGATTTTGTTGAGGTTGGATAGCTCGTCCCTGTCATCTTTGGGGGGGCGGCTTTTTCTGATTTTGCCGAGAGCTTTTGAATCCGGCGTTTACTGTCGTGCTCATCGGGCTATTGTCCTTGATCCAGTGCGGTTCTTTGTTATGGCACGGTTTCTCGTTTCCATCTATGGGTTCGGATGTATTCGGGTCGCTGGTGCTGCTTCTTGCCAACCAGATATCCTCTCCTGCACAGAAGCGGGTCATGAGGCTTGTTAATGCGGCCATTGTTCTTGGCTTTTCTTGGCCGAGGTGTCCGGCGAGCCATTCATCTCGGACGCTATGTTTGAAAGCTGCTAGGGCCTCGGTGTCCGGACAGTCGACTATCTGATTCTTTTTAGTGAGGAATCTGTTCTAGAGTTTTCGAGCGGACTCCCCGGGCTGCTGAGTTATATGACTCAGATCATCTGCATCCGGAGGTCGAACATAGGTCCCTTGAAAATTTGCCCGAAAAGCGTCCTCGAGCGCTTCCCAACTTCCCATAGTGTTTTTGGGAAGGCTTTTAAGCCAATGCCGGGCTGGCCCTTTGAGCTTAAGTGGTAAGTATTTTATGGCATGGAGGTCATCTCCTCTGGCCATGTGTATGTGGAGGATGTAATCCTCGATCCAGACTCCAGGGTCTATTGTTCTGTCGTATGCTTCTATGTTTACGGGCTTGAATCCCGCTGGAAATTCATGATCCAGCACCTCATCAGTAAAACATAGGGGATGTGCGACGCCCCTGTATTTAGGTGTGCCGCGATGTTCGGATATTTTTTGCATTGCATTGCTCATTGGAGCTTGCTTTCTTGGCCCATAGATGGATCTGGTTGGGCCAGTTTTTTGATGCGAATTCTTGGACAGATTGCGCGCCGTATGGAGTGCGGCGCCCTCTGTTGCTTGAGATCGATCGTGGGGTCGTCTATCCGACCTTGTGGCTTCCTTATTTTTTGACTGTGGGGGCTTTATGGCCTCTTCATCAAATTCTGGTAGTAGTTTCCACTTCGGATAGCACTTTGTGTGATGACTATTGCCGTACTTGTGTGCGGTATTGAGCACTTTGCCCCATCTGATTTTGAGTGCATCTTCCACTGTTTTGAGCCTCCGCTTCTGCTTTTTTAGGCTACGTGCGGTGGCGATGAGCCTTTGGTGGAGGTTCTGATGCTCCAGCAATTTGTCCGGCGTGAGATCGTTCGGACTATTATCTTTCCCGGGGATGGGCTGTTCGGATTGTCCGCCCTATTTGGACGGTTGCTCGATGGCATGTTCGTCTTCCGTTGATTCACCCTGCTCTATGGTCGGGTCTTTGTCGAGGTTGGGCTTGGCCTTGCACTTACGCTGCCGTTTTGATTGCTTTTCGAGGGAGCGATCCCTGGTTGCGCCCTTTTGATCCTTGTTGTCATTTCTGTTAGGTGTGTCCACCATGTATATATCGTGTGATGAGGTGGCTTTACAATGCCTTATAGGTGCTGCTTCTTGTTTATCTCCTCTATCGGCGTCCATACCGTCGATGTCTTCGGAGTCGAAGTCGAGCATGTCGGTTAGATCGTCGATAGTGGCTACCAAGTGGGTGGTGGGTGGGTTTCGAATTTCTTCATCGTCCGCATCCCAGCCATGCTGACCGTGGTCCGGCCAGGGCTCTCTTGACAAAGAGAGAGACATTAGTGAATTCAGGATGTCGCCAAAGGGCGAGCGCTCAAAGACGTCCGCGGCGGTGGACTCCATGATCGGAGCCCAATCAGGTTCGATCGGGAGGGCTACGGAAGATTCGGAGTCCGGAACGGAGTCCGGCACCTTGGAGTGACAGGCCTTGCAAAGGACTAGGCTGGTATTCGGCTCTATCACCGTAGAGATTGCGGCTCCTGGGGCGGCGTCCAACCGTCCGTCCCTGGTTAGCGCAGTCGGCTCCGGGCTAATGGTCGGAGCGGACACCTGAGCGGCGCTCTAGGCGCTGTCCGGCGGCAAAGCTAGATCATGCCCATTGAGACAGTGCGGCACGCTTGATCGTGTCTCGAATCCGTCGAAGACCAAGTCCCCGCGGATATCGGCCGTGTAGTTTAAGCTTCCAAACCTGACCATGTGGCCAGGGGCGTAGGTTTCGATCTGCTCCAGATGGCCAAGCGAGTTGGCCCGCAGTGCGAAGCCACCGAATACGAAGATCTGTCCGGGGAGAAAAGTCTCACCCTGGACCGCGTCGTGATTGATGATCGAAGAAGCCATCGGGCCTAAAGGTGATGATAGAGAGGAACTCTCAATGAAAGCACCAATGTCGGTGTCAAAACCGACGGATCTCGGGTAGGGGGTCCCGAACTGTGCGTCTAGGCGGATGGTAACAGGAGACAAGGGACACGATGTTTTTACCCAGGTTCGGGCCCTCTCGATGGAGGTAAAACCCTACTCCTGCTTGATTAATATTGATGATATGGGTAGTACAAGAGTGGATCTACCACGAGATTAGAGAGGCTAAACCCTAGAAGCTAGCCTATGGTATGATTGTTGTTCTTCCTACGGACTAAAACTCTCCGGTTTATATAGACACCGAAGAGGGCTAGGGTTACACAGAGTCGGTTACAATGGGAGGAGATCTTCATATCGTATCGCCAACCTTGCCTTCCATGCGAAAGGTCATAGTCCGGGAGTCCGGCCATCCGGACACCCCCTAATCCAGGACTCCCTCAATGTGCATCCACCAAATTAGAGGATGCGGTACTGGATGCAGACACTCATATTAAACTAAGCTTCAGAAGATACGGTATGCATACTAACATTTAGAAGAACAAAAGTTCAGCAGGTCTATGCATCTCAATGATTCACCATACTATAACCAATACAAAGCTGTGAGAAGGTGTGGAAATAAATAAAATCGGTCGATGCTTCTCTAAGCAAAGGGCCTCCCTGCGCACGCATTAATTTCCTAGGCATACTTGTTTCTTCTCAATGTTGCGAGCACTTTGAGCATGTTGGCAACTCCACAACTAGCTAGCTGCCTCATCTTGCAATTGATGCTGACACATTTGCAGCAAACACATGAGTCAATAGAGATGACTCAACATGAGTCCATATTGTGCAGTTCCACTGAAATCATACTCATTGTCCTGAATCTGAAAAGATAGGGAAAAAGTAGCTATACTTAAACGGTGTTGCAAAACAGTAGCACATATCAATAGCTCGGCATGACAAAACACGATCATCTGGACGAAGGGGATACTGACCTGCCTGAGGAAGATTATATATAATTTCATAAGTCCTTGGTTGATTTCCACCTTCGGCTGCACTACTTGTTTGCTCCTCCACACATGACAGGATCATTCTGCACTGCATTCAGCAAGTCAATGTATGAATAAGCTAATTTCAACTTGTAGTGGTCATTGTACCTAGTTACGAATGTAGGAATACCTGGAGCACCATGAGGTTAGCTGACAGCAGGTAGATGCAGCCATATAAATTTTGTGCGATGCTACCAAAATTGAGGTTTGTATCCCTTCCTGTTATGAGAATTCTTCTTGAAGTTGGTAGAATGTGATGGCTTGTTCTTTGCATCAAACTTGCCTTTCCCCTGAGATTTGTTCTTGTTGTTTTTGGGCTGGTTGGGCTGGAAGTTCTTATTGTGTACCATGTGGGCACTAGAAGCTCCCTCGGCGACACGAGCACGTGTGTCTTTTGCTCTCGCCTTCTTCTCAAAATCAAGAGTGCTAATGAGATCCAAAACAGAAAACTCATGTCTCTTCTTTTTCAGAGAAGTAGCAAAATCGTTCCACGAAGGTGGAAGCTTGGCAATGATTGTCCCAGCAACAAATTTGTCTGGCAACACACACTTAAAGTACTCAAGTTCCTTAGAGAGTGATTGTATCTCATGAGTCTGCTGAACAACAAAGCGCTCATTAGTCATCTTGTAGTCACAGAATTGCTCCATGACATACAACTCGTTGCCAGCGCCCGAGGGCCCAAACGTGGCCTCGAGCGTAGCCCACATGTCTTTGCTGCTGTCAAACGACATATATGAATCCATAATGGAATCGTCAAGAACACTCAACAGGGCGGCTTTGAAGAGGGTATCCATGTTCTGAAAAGCTTCTTGCTGTGTAGGATTAAGATCGCCCTCATGCTTACCTTAGTGGTGTCATAGCAGTACATGATCTGAAACCAATATACTGCTCTTGTGCGCCACCTTCTATATTGCACCCCCTTAAAAGTAGGCGGCTTCAAAAGCGCAGCAAAACCACTCGGAGTAAATTGCCTCTAATCAGGTTTTTGGATTGGATTGTTGAATATATGAGCAATTTAGTATGAGATTTAATACAAATCAGAAGTAAATAGATCATGACGACAATTGCAAACATCAAAGTAATGATGCGGGCTAAACCAGGAGGACGGAATCACATACTGTACAGTGGGAGCAGAACCGATGTGGTTGATGTTGTCACTCATGTCGTTGATGAAGAGGTTACCGAGGTTGGGGGCGAAGGCTGTCATTGAGGAAGTCGTTGCTGGCAGTCACCACAAAAAAAAGACACATCCGTGACATTTTGGGCCAAACGAATTTTTTTTCTGTCATACATATGACACTTCTATGATGATAATTGTGACAAAACCCGGTATCATCATAGATGTGGTGGGCTCCTACTTCTATGAAAAAAAATCATGACAGAAAATGGGCTTTTCATCCTGGGCGGGCCGGAGACGCAGCTGCATGACATTCTTTGGGCTGTCCATGATGGAAAAAACCATGGTAGAAGCGAGGGGAAGGAATATTTCAGGGAGTTGCCGTTACGGTGGGAGGTCGGGGCGGAGCGATGCGCGTTTCTCTTGTACGTACGCGCGTGTGTGCGAGGCGTTGGCTCTAACTGAAGCCGAGCAAGGCATTGGGCTCTAACTGAACCCGAGCGATTGCACTGCAGGCTACGCGTTACTGAACCCGAGGGATCGATCGATGGCTGTTAACTGAGCCCGATGGAGCGATTCCTTCGCTACTGCTGCTAACTAAAGCCGACCGATTGGAT
>NC_041389.1:393310538-393409161 GCF_002162155.2 Triticum dicoccoides
GCTCCAACGCAAGTCTGTTTCGTACATTTTGCGGTACGCCGCACCCCTCCCGATGAACAGGACCCCCATTTCGACCGTCGAGCTCCAACACAAGTCCGTTTCGTCCGTTTTGCGGTACACCACACCCCTCCTGATCAACAGGACCCCCGTTTCGACCGTAGGAGGTCCGTTTCCTCCATTTTGCGGTACGCCAGGCCCCTCCCGATCAACAGGACCCTGTTTCAAATGTGGCCGGTCGAACACAAGGCCGTTTCCTCCGTTGTGCGGTACGCCAAGCCTCGTTTCCATCGGCTGTTCCGTCCAAGCCCTCCCGATGAACACGACCACGCATTCCGTTCCGACCCAGCCGGTTGGCTCCCCATGAGCACGACGACGACGCTGTTTCTCCATTCCGACCCAGCCATGTACGTATGCGCGATAGGCGTTAGAGACCCTGCCCGTATGTAAGTACGTGGCCATATTTTCTTTCTTGCACCCTCGCCGTTGTACGTACGTGTACATGCTACGTGCGCGCCTCTACTACGACATGTGCGCGCCTCTACATCTACGACACGTGCGCGCCTCTACATCGACCAGTATGTACGTACACGTTCACGACCAGAATGACAATGCTATGTACGCTTCGACCAGGTGGGTCCCGACTGTCAGGCGAAGATTTAGCTGGTGGGTCCCAGCAGTCAGGGGGGCGAATCATTTTTTTTGCTCGGACGCACTTCCTTGCGTGCGAAGATGTAGCTGGTGGGTCCCAGCAGTCAGGGGGGCGAATCGTTTTTTTCGTGAAATACAGTGACCCATTCGGTGGGTCCCCGCTGGCGGGTGGAGGAATTATTATTTTGCGCGTAATAAGGAGGCACTTCCTTGCGGCGGCCGTGGACCCAGCTGTCAGCCTCTCCGCGTACAGTCCATGTCCGATGGAAGTCGTTCCTTGACCACGTTGACCACGCCGCGCCGAGAGCACCACGGCGGTGGACGACGGCGAGGCCTAGGAAGGGGACGACTCGGAGCCAGGGAAGACGCGGCAGTGGATGCCCACGCGAAGAGGAGTACGAGGATTCACTGGTTCGGCTGCGGTGTGAGGCTGCTGTCGCCGCAGAATAAGAGGGGGTGTGGGTGAGTAGAGGGATGGCCTGGACAGCGGTGGGAGTAGTAGGGGGCGGTGAGGCCTCCGCGGCATCAAAACCGGCCATGGGAGGCAGGAGCACGCGGCACGACCGGCGCTGGTTTGGGCGGCTGGAGCAAGAAGACCAGAGGTTGAAGAAGCACTACGGCCGTTGGATGAAGATTGTACGGTAACATGAGCTAGAATCGTTCATATTGACTAAGTTGACAAAGCCCTCCATCCCCGTCAACTTGGTAGGCCCACAAGTCAGCCTCCCACTATGTATGGTTCCAGCTGGAAGGGCGAGTATTCATTTTTTTGTGCATAATAAGGAGGCACTTCCTTGCGTGCGAAGATAGATGGTGGGTCCGACATGTCAGCTGGGGGTACATTTTTTTCGCGAAATACAGAAGCCCTTCCGGTGGGGCCCAGATGTTAGGTGCAGGAACAATTATTTTGCGCATAATAACGAGGCACTTCCTTACTGCGGCCGTGGACCCAACTGTCAGCCTCTCCACGTATAGTCTACGTCCGATGGAAGCCGTTCCTTGACCATGTTGACCATGCCGCGCCGAGAGCACTAGGGCGGTGGATGACGGTGAGGCCTAGGAAGGGAACGACACGGAGGCAGGGAAGACCCGGCAGTTGTTTCCCACGCGGAGGGGAGTACGACTGTACGAGGGTTTACTGGTTCGTCTGCCCTCGCCGGAGAATAACAACAGGTGTGGCCGTGTGGGTGAGTAGAGGGATGGCTAGGCCAGCAATGGGAGTATGGTGGGGCGGTGAGGCCTCCGTGGCAGCACAGCCGGCCGTGGGGAGGAGGGAGCAGGCAGTCCCGCCGGCGCTTGTTTGAGCGGCTGGAGCAGGAAGAGCAGAGATTGAAGAAGCACGACGGCCATTGGATGGACATCGTACGATCAATGGAGCTAGAATCGTTCATATTGACAAAGTTGACAAAGCCCTCTGTCCCCGTCAACTTAGTAGGCCCACAAGTCAGCCTCCCACCATGGTGGATCCCAGCTAGCAGGAGGAGTATTCATTTTTCTGTGCGTAATAAGGAGGCACTTCCGGTGGGTCCGAGCTGACAGCGGGGGGAACGTTTTTTTGCGAAATACGGTGGTCCGTCCGGTGGGTCCCAGCAGTCAGGGGCAAATGTTTTTTTCGTAAAATACGGTCGCCCTTCCGGTGGGTCCCTGCTGTCAGGTGGAGGAATAATTATTTTGCACATAATAAGGAGGCACTTCCTTGCGGCTGCCGTGGACCCAGCTGTCAGCCTCTCCACGTACAGTACTCTTCCGATGGAAGTCGGTCGTTAACCACATTGACCATGCCGCGCCGAGAGCACCAGGGTGATGGACGGCGGCGAGGCCTAGGAAGGGGATGACGCAGAGCCGGGGAAGACGCGGCAGTGGATGCCCACACGGAGAGGAACGAGGGTTCACTAGTTCGGCTGCGGTGTGAGGCTGCCATCGCCGCAGAATAACAGGGGGAGTGGGTGAGTGGAGGGATGGCCTGGCCAGCGGTGGGAGTAGTATGGGGACGGTGAGGCCTCCGCGGCAGCACAGCCGGCCATGGGAGGCAGGAGCATGCGGCACGACCGGTGCTGCTTTGGGCGGCTGGGGCAAGAAGACCAGAGGTTGAAGAAGCACTACGGCCCTTGGATGGACATTGTTAACCATGCCGCGCTGAGAGCACCAGGGCAGTGGACGACGGCGAGGGCTACGAAGGGAACGACGGGGAGCCGGCAAAGACATGGCAGTGGCTGCCCACGCGGTGGAGAGTACGAGGGTTCACTCGTTCGGCTGCCGTCGCCGGAAAATAATAGGAGGTGTGGGTGAGTAGAGGGATAGACAAGCCAGGGATGCGAGTATGATGGGGCCATGAGGCCTGCCCGGCAGCATTGACGGCCATGGGAGGTGGGAGCAGGCGGTTCCGACGGCGCTGGTATGGGCGGCTGGGGCAGGAAGATCAGAGACTAAAGAAGCACGATTGCCGCTAGATTGACATCTAACGTTCTGACGCTGGTAGAGTCGATTGTTGACTAAGTTTATTTTTTAAGAAACCTTGTGCATGCATGAACTTAGTAGGCCCACAAGTCAGGCTCCAAATCTGTGGTAGACAACATAAAGCCCATTTGCTATTTTTTACAATTGGCAGCCCATTTGCTATTTTCTATAATTTGCAGCCCATTTGCTAATTCTTAAGTAATTTATTATAGCCCATTTTCTGCCCAGGACCACGATCAAAAAGTTCAACCTTATTTTGCATATTTCGGTGGAGTCCAAACTGTAGTAATCCTGAAATGATAAAAAAAAAATTAAGAACTTATTTATTTGCCAAAAAAATCGTTTTGTTTTTGTAAGCAAATAAGACGTGGGACAATTGAGTTGGTTTAAGGGAAAACCAGTGGTAAAAAAATCAGCGCTGGGTGGGAAAAAACAACAAAAATAAGGATGTAAATATGAAAAGGGAATTTTATGTGTTTTCAATATAATGATACGTGTATATGAACTAGTAAAACTATAGGTAGAGATTAGAAAACGGATGTAGGACATGCGTTTCAAGAGGAAAATAGAACTGGGCTGTGTGTTTGATTCAGTAACAAAACTGCCTGCGGATGTTGTAAGACAAAATATAACTAACGCTGGCGGGCCAGAGGCCAGTAGATACCTGCTGGATCTTTGTGCCCCGTTGTCGTCATGGGCTGGGCATGTTAAAAACATAACCAACCATGGTCAGTCTACAGCCCAGTTGAAACTTGCTCGACCTAAAAAAACAATATACGTGCTCAATAAACGAGAGAATTCTGCAAGCATAGACTGATAACTAGGACGCAGCATGGATATTGTTTTTCTATCGTGATAATAAGTGCATGCACTTGTTTTGAAAAAACTGCAGAACTGGGAATTCGAACGGTGGGTGCTTATGCTACCCATCAAATAAAAATCAGGTGCCTGAGAATTCATTTCGAAACAAATGATTCAACTTTATATCCACGTCGACCCTCTGCATGATGGTTGGAAGCAAATTCAATTTCATACCAAAAGATCATTAACAACAATACCAACTTGCGGACGACAAGGTAGTACAACTACCAATACCAAACTACTCCTGGCCCTAGTGTTTGTCATTTAGAAAATCTTGCAGAGGACCAGCTCCCGCTCCTTCTCTTGCTCCAGGTCCCCAATGTGGTACTGGTGCATCACCCAGTTGGTCCTCTGCTGGTCGAAGTTCTTGTTGGTGTGCAGCACCAGAACCTTTTTTGCTGCCCGTCTGCCGGCTGTTGACCATCACATGCAAGGTATTTCCGGTCTTGTGCCACATCGCGTGCGTGCCGCACTCCGACTGTATCTTGCGACGCGTCCACATGCCCCTTTTGACTGCCCTGGAATTGCACTGGAAGAAATGCTTCCTTAGGCCACTCAGTGTGATACCTGCAGTATTGTGGAATACAGGTTTTAGTGTACCTAGTTGGCATTTTCATAACATCTTTGGCATGTTGCAGTCACTTGTTTCACTTTTTATTAACTGTCAAATTGTAATTGTTTCACTAGTTCTGCGTCTAAAAAGAAAAATAGAGCTATAAACAAAGGAATATGTTTGTGCAAGTAGACGGCCAATCGGTGTCTTACCTGGAAGTTTCTCAGGTTGGGTGTAGCATATGCCGTGCTCGCTGTCGATGGTTGGTATGAACAAATCGATGAGAGACTGAAATCTCACGCTATCAACACTCACTTTGGCCTCAAGGTGCTCGATCAGCTCCTGATCCGTGGGATCGAACTTGACGCCAGCCGGCAGCACCGGCCAATCCTTCTTCGACTTGCATCGGTAATTCCAGTTATATGGTACTCAATGTATGACCAATCGACTGTTTTAAGTGAATGATGAAAGATTTCGACAGAGTAAAAACTCGCGCTTCTTCGACAGTTGTACGAGAGTAATTGCCATGCCGTTTTGCAAGGGCGCTTGTAAAAACTCTAAATTCTATTCTCCTCTTATTTAATGGATGAGGCAAATCTTTTGCCTCCGTTTCGAAAAAAAAGATTTCGACAGATAAGTGGTACTCCAAATCTGAAGTCCGGAATACCCGAACACGCCGCCGGGATTCTTGTGTCACCTCACGCGCAGCGTGTTGTCACGTCAATTCAATGTGTGGACATGATGAATAATTTGACCGACGTATACTAGCACTGCTACTGTACTACTTACTAGTCGTATTTAGTGTCACAATTTATACATAGGTTTAACTAACAAGTACGCACTTGAAGCCTAACTGATATATATGTATATATATGGCTTCTGCACAGCATCACCATCATCATTACCAGTACATCCTATGTAGGTGAGTTAGGATGCACTTGATCCCAGGAAGGTATCTATCCTTCAAACCAGAAGAGTGCTTCAAACTAACAACAGTACATAATATCCAACAAAAGAGGGTCGTGCGACAGCAGCAGAATACATGGCTCAGTCTAGATATCAGCACGAATCAAGTTGTGCATATTTGCTGTTGGCATGAACCACATCGCCGCATGTCGGGTTTGCAAAAGCCATCCATCGCATGGAAGCTTGATGCCTTTCACACACTGAAGATTACCTGGCAACAAGCTGTGTTGACGAATCTCTGGATACGGTGATTCACGAAACCCATGGTATGATGTGTAAACACAGCCCCCCCTCGCGAATGGAAGTTGCATAGCACAGTAATCATCGCTGGTGATATGATCGATGATTGGTTGGATGATCGGATAATTGAGCCCGAGGAACAAGGAGTGGTTGCCGAGGCTTTAAACCCGCCTCCAGTTGAGTATACCTGGCCCAACAGAGCTGGGATCTTTCTCGAACATGAAGCAGCCATAGCCATCAATGTCACGAACGCCCCACGCATTGTACTGCATATGGTTTGATGTAATGGTTTGGTTAATTTGGTATGTGCGAATGAGCATCAAATGACCGCCGTCAGCTGAACGAGCGATAAACCAGCACCCATCGGCTGGTATGATTCCAGGTCCTGGAATCATGAAGGCCATCGCATTTGCATCTGCTGCAACAACTCAAATTGGAGACCAAAAGGACAAAAATAAACAATCATGTTCAGAGTATGTGTGGAATTAAGATTATTATAATAGTGACACATATCATAGACAGAGAATTGCAATGCCGTGGTCATAATCATACCCCAAGTTAAAAAAAGCCAATGGCTTTCATATTCTAGCAACATGTCATGGTTCAAACATCATGTAACAATGAGAGGAAAACATCTATGACAGCGCCTACTCATATTCTACCATAGCACTTACTACTACTATTCTCATATCAACTCTAAGCTATAGCATGCGTTGTTATAAAAATCTAGTAAACGAGAGTAACATATAGCAATCATGATGTTATGCTCATAATATGTATTCTAACAATCATTAGATGCCAATTGTTCTCATATCAACTCTAACAATAACATGGGTGGTCATTAAAATCTAGGAAATGAGAGGAACATATAGCAATCATGTGGTTATAGACATGCTATGCATTCTAAATTTGTAACAAATGAACAGGCAGTCGTATTCATAAGGTAAAGATGAGATGAGATAGAACAATTACACGACAATAGATTCCACCAGTATAGGCAGCCAATCTGTGCGTCGACCGCGTAAACGATGCCATCATGCACTATAGCATCAGATAGAAATGTTGCCTCAACAGGATTGATGATGAGCCATAACCATGTATGGCGACCGGATCCCATGTTGAACAAGGCAATGAGCTTGTAATCCATGTAGTCTTCTGATGGTGTGGGCACTTTGCAGATTACAACTTTCTGCAAACAGAGGTTGAGCCAAAAGCTTGACGCGTCTCGTGCGTAGTAGGCAGGAGTGTCCGGCGGGCCGCGAGGCTCGATGTCGGCGGTATCCAACGATGGAAGGGTGATCTCTCGCTGGGTATCCAACGATGGAAGGGTGATATCCACGAGACGCCACGGACTACCAGTGTGGTGGATGAGGATGATCTAGTTGGCCTTCATGCCCGCCCAGTAGTGGCCGCGCATGAAGGACAGGTGGACGGGTAGTGGTAGCATGTCGAGGGGCACCACGGCAACCTCCGTAGGATCGTCAAGTCGGTGTCTGGGCCACCTGCGAGGATCGGGTATCAGCAAGCAGGGTGTCTTGAAAAGAGCCGGCCGGTTGCAGACGAGTGGATGGTACAAAGATACTGAACATGCAGTCAGACGGACGGTGCTGAGTAGGTCCATACGACTACAGATCTGCTCCAAGAGAACATCGGGGAGGGAATTCCGATCGCGGCTTTGCGTGTCAGTCGGTTCTGCCATTGGGGTTTTTGGTGCCTGCGAGCCAGCGGGGAAGTGGATTCGGGCGGGCGAGAGAAGAAGCTTCTCCTCGTGTGGCCGAGTAGTGAGCGGGGGGATATGGTATGCGTGAGCTACCAAGGAAGATGGCGCGGGCGGGCGAGCAGTGAGCGGGGGTAAATGGTGTGCAGCCGACGATGGGGAAGAGAGGAGGAAGAAGAGTGGAAGACGGGGAAGAAAGTGCATTAAATCTCAATTCTACTAATACTACTACGAGGATATAGGCACCGTCCTCCGGAGTGTAAATAGTTACACCGATGACACGTGGGTCTACCACAAGAGGGCCCATATGTCAGTTAATGGAGGACACATGTGCGTAGGCGTATTTGCGGAAGCGTACTCTATTGGCAAACATGATGGTAGTACTGGGTAAGGCTGATTTAGTAACACCAACACGCTGGTTCAGTTTATTAATTACGTGTCCCATCTGCTACAGCAAGGATTGTCACTTCACTGCGAAGACTAGTTGAATAGTTTTCTCTAACCGAGATGGGGAATGATGGATCGCGAGGATTACCTTTCTGCAGTATCCCAATGCCTCTACGCTCACTTCACTCATTTTGCTCCGTACCTAGTCACTTGTTGAAATCTCTAGAAAGACAAATACTCCGTATTTGGGAACAGAGGGAGGCTTTTACTCCGTACTGGAGTATTTGGGAACAGAGGGAGTATCACCATATGGAGGGAACAGAGGAAGTTTGAAATATGAACATGTCAATGGGAGGGGGTAAGCCCCATGCATGCATGCATGCATGCAACATGCAACACGACACGTACTCTACATGGATGCACGCAACACTCACGCACCCATGCGGCACACAACACACGACGCAACACACACGCTCATGCTCAAGTGCTCAACCTACTCCCTACGTCCGTGAAAGACTGTACATTTAGAGATTTACACATTGACCAGGGTATAATTAACACCCAAAAGTAGCAGACTTATGTGTGCATACGACCATTGAGATAAGAAGATTAAATTAAGGCCGTTGCATGCTGTAATTAAGGATAGACATGTAGCCTATACCTACAGCACAAGTTGGTGCATTAGTCAATCAATATCGATTTAGATTAAAGGCTAAATGCATTGGAAGTGTAGATGTACATCATGTACTACTACACTCTTTGTTTTATAGCCGATGTACACTCTTTGTTGGAAGGCCGAGGGAGGACACATGCATGCACTCACATACACAGCCAGGGCGGTTTGGGCGCAAGGGTTGGACTCGTGTGGCGCCTGCGTAAAGTTTTGTTTAACTGATTTCTTTGCTCCGCCAACTGACAGGTGGGACCCAGAAACCAGGTGACAATTTAACCAGTCAACAAAGTGCCACGTCGACTATGTGGCCAGTCAGTAGGGTGCAATACGGTGCTCTACGATGAGCTAGTGATCGTATAATCGATGCAAAACTATATATAGTGACCGTAAAGACCGTATTGTTACATACGTTGACCGCCATTGTATTTTTCTCGTTTCAAATTAAGCCATATTAATCGGAAAGGACGCAGTATGGACTACTACTAGTACTAGTACTGCTTTGATGTGTCCCGTCAGCTCGCCGAACGAGGAGAAGCTTGCTTACTACGCCTCTCCCTCGCCCACGCACACGGTGGTTCGCAGGACGAGGAGAGGGTTTTGACTACAGCGCCCTCTCCCTCTTCCTCTCCCTCGCCCTCGCCCTTGCCCTCGCGGTGGACGTGCATCTGTTCAATCGGTGTCAGATTGCCAGACGCATATTGTACTGTAGTATCATCATTGTTGGACCTTCCGAAGAGGCGAAGAGGCAAGTGCAAGGTTCACACGAGTACGAACTGTTGAACCTCCCGAAGAGGCAAAGAGCCAAGCGCAAGGTTTTATAGGAGTTGTCGTTCTAGTAGGAGTGTACTACAACTGTAGCGAACGATGCTACTGTATGATGCCGCCACGTCACATATATCCAAAGTTGTGCCACCTTTTTTTCTCAAAGAGCGTGTTGGAGCCCGTGCAACAACCACACAAGTTGCACGTACACATAACACATTTACTAGTAGTAAATTCTAAAGGACAAATGCCAGTATGCCACACAAGTTCATCTCCAATTCATGTGATAAATTTGTGCATGACTAGTCTACATATATTCACAGCGCTACCGTTCACAATTACCGTACTCCACTTACACGTTATAGATGGGCTACATGCATGTCCTCCTCCAGTTTCTAGTCCCAGGTGTTCTTCATGGATGGGACGATCCATAGCGGTGGGCAACGGGAATCATTGTCGCAGCTTTCTAGTCCGGTTCCACACGATGGAGACTCATCCAAGCTGAAGCGGCATAAATCAGGGATAGCATGTCCCAGCATGTCGTTCATCCGACGGTGCACAATGAAGACACAACCATGCTTCATGAACGGAAGGCCTTCCGTGTCATGCATGAAAGGTGGCATCCGCTTCACAATGGGGTAGTTGTCCCCGATGAAAAGTGAGTACTCTCCAAGAGTGTTCCTCGGCACCCACGTAGCATCACGGGGGTCGAACTCGGCGCCGTTCATCTGGTACACGCGGCATCCCAGATCTGGACACATGGTGACGTACATAGTCAAGGTCCATGCATAATAATGTTGTTCCAAATATGGCGGTCAGTAATATTGTGCAGCAAATAGTACTACTCCGGTATAGAGGAAGTAAAATAACCGGCTTATTATATATAGCCACTCTTGGCTACATGGATGAGATAGTAAGACATGGAAAAACAAAAATGGTGGTAGCTAGTGGGTTCAAGTCTTCAAGGGCCCAGCTAGTTATACGCGTCCTCCAAGGTAAAAAGTACTCCTACTAGTAGTACTAAGTATACTACTAGTACAACAATGAAAGACAAGGCGAGAGGGTTAAAAAATGGAATACCTGGGTAGATGGTGACGGTCCAATCATGGTAGATTGTGTGACCATGTTGCACATCAGTGGTACCATGGGTAACGACTGCTAAGATAGTTGATCCCAATATGCCAAAGTCAGCTACAAGGTTCCAGGTTAGACCGAATCGCGGATGCAAATGCACATCCAGGATCGGCGATCTTATTTTGATCGGGGGATGACTGGTCCCTGCAAAATAATGGAGTACCGTTAGGGATGCAAACGATGGTTTGTGCATTCCGTTTGTAATCTCCCGTACCGTAGGATGGCAACCAGATGAAACAAGTCCCCTGGCTTGTCACCGTGAAGATGCGGCCTAGATGGCGCACGGCGTCTTCGAACGTGTAGGGGTACAAATCTGCCGCCGCCAACATGTGCCAGCCTCTGCCGTTACTATGTCTTACATTGATGGCAATCCTTTTGTCGAACACCACAATGAGATAGTAATCGTCGTAGCCGCGTCGCTTTGTCGGAGGGTCCGAAATTTCTATCTTCTTCAATCTCATGTAGGCATCATCATACGTATTCAAGCCCAGCCAGTCCGGAAGGCCTATCCCGATGGTGGAGAAGGGGTCTACCAGAACGGCCGCACTGTTGTGGATGTTGTGCAAAATGATGGTGGTATCCGGCCAGAGGTATGCAAGCCAATCTTCGTTGGCACCGAGCCAGACCTATATATAAGACGGTGGGCAGCGAAGAAATTACGGGATGGAAATGGAATAACTAAGCACTACATGATCAAACTCCATTACTGACCTGCTCATCGGACAAAATCCGACTACCTCTCAACGTCGGCAAATCTATCGGAGTCAACGTGCAACCATGGCCAGGGAGCGGTGCACTGTTCGAAGGATTGTCCCATAGAAGAACCTTCTCCTCGAGGACGTAAGGAAGACCAACAAGCATGTCCTTTTCCCAAACCTATTTAAGCAGCGTCTTGAAAAAGTTGGTGCAGGAAGCACCGAGTCTTGCGACGGTGAGGACGTCGGAGCAGCGTGCGATTTCTCCCAGAGGATCGTCGTCCAAGGTCTCCCAACCCCGACAAGGAGGAGAACCGCGTGGCGCATCCATGGGAGCAGCGACGAACTACCTTCTCTTCGGGGGGAGGGGAACTGGCGAGGAGGAGATAAGAGCGTAGTAACCGCAGGGCCTCGTCCCTTCCAACTATAGATCGTTCCTCAGTGAAGGGGTGAGGCTATTATTTACTACTAGTACTAGCATTATGGAGTATTATGGGATTGCATTATACTGTAAATAATAGCACTAGTAAGAAATTTTTGGCACTAGGTAGTAGTTTTTGGCGTGGATTAAGAAATTTTGGGTATGTTTTTGCCATTTTTTGTACACGCCAACTTGTGTCAAAAAACGTCTTACATTATGTGACGGAGGAGTACGTACTCGTATAGTAGCAGTACCAGTACTACTTTTATCAACTACGAGTATTAGTGCGATGTACTGTACTTCTAGTCTAGTCTAGTCTAGTATATTGCACCAGTTTTGAACTCTTGAATCTCAGGGCCAAGGAGCTACAGCTGGAACTAGAGGGTACTACTGTTCTGTAGAACCATCGTTGTACTATCAATGCAAGGGAAGTACACCTGCTTAGTGGCCTAGTGGGTACTCTCGGTGCTATATTCAGCCGCTCCTCTCACGTAGGAGTAGCTGGCCTACTCAGCCGCTCCTCTCACGCACACACTAGCAGCCTATTTATCAGCGACGGTTACTGTGGTCTGCGGGGGCAGAACATTTGAGTTATTTGATACAACGAGACTAGGCTTTTTGCTTCCATTTGTGGAGGTCTAATGGATCTCGTCGAACTTTGTTAGTAGTTCCTTCTTTATGAATGAGATGAAGCAAAGCTTTTGCCTCCGTTTCAAAAAAAAACACTTCAAGAGGAATTTCTTTTATAGTAGAGCCAATAATGGAGTGAAGTCCATGCATGCAATGCCACAAGCTACAGAGTACTAGTAGTACAACACTTTACATAGAGTACAGAGCCATATTGCACAGTTCCCAATGCCCCGCCAGGCTTTTCCGGTTCCTCGGGCTTAATTGGGAGGCGCTAGTTTAAATATGCTACTACTAGCTGGTGAGGAAGCTGCAAGCGAGGTGCGGCTAGGGCGAGCACGCGAGCCACGGGATGCTGGGAAGGAAAACCCGTTCACGTGGCTAGGCTGTCCAGTGCACCCAGATTGTGGGGCCGCACGTCCGTTTGACTTCAAAACTCAAACTACCCGTGTAAAATATTGGCTCGCAGCAAAGTGTAGTACTAGTACTTTTTTAAAAGGCCGCCGTGCGTTCGGCCGGGATCGAACCCACAAAACGAGGTATACACTCCCGCGACCACTAGTAGTACTCGTTGGAGTACAACGCAACCTAGAATCGCCTTTTGTCGCTAGTAGTACGTACATTGTTCCTTACAAGAAACCCCTAATAATGCAAGAAACCACTAAAACGCCAAGAAACTACTACCACTTGCACACGCGGCAGACTTAAGATAAGACTACCTTATCAACCATTGTACATGCTCTTACCAACCAAAATCCTCGAGTGACCTCCTACCTCCGGCCCGTCCACCTAGTCATCCTTGGCCATGGGACGCAGCTACCGCCGCCGGCAGAAGGCGAGGTCAAAACCACCGGCGGTGCGGAGCCCATGTTGCGGCAGCCCGGATGCCAGCTCTGTCCGGCGCTCGCGGCCGCTAGCTAGCCAAGATAGCTCCATCTAGCTGCTTGTCTGCAAGGTTTGCTCGCTCGTGAGTCACGCTCGGGCCAGCCTGCCAACCCTTGCGGAGGCGAGCGCAGCGTCCGGCCCGTCCGGCGGAGCGGCGGCCAACTCGCTCATCACCGGCACCACCGACGAACACGCATCAATACTGTTTGAAGTAATGTTTAGGAAAAAGAATGATTTGAGGGGGAATAACATGATAGAAGGTCAGTTGTGGGTCCCTCGTGTCAACGATCAAACAAAATGTGTTGGTTTAAGCTTCCTCGTCAGCACAGACATGTGGGCCAACCCAGTCATAAATGGGTTTAAACGAACCTAATCGATAGGAGTACTAGGTAGTACTACCTCTCTCTCAGTTTACATGGCGTGTGCGTACCCCTAGGTCGTCAATTTGACCAACCTAATACAAGTCATATATTGCAAAAAATATACCAACATAAACTATGGAGTTTCTACTTTCAAAAGGTATAGTTTTTGTGCTATATAGTTTATATTAGGGTGATAAAATTGACAACCTAGGTATACACGCAAGACTTGTAAACTGAAATGGAGGTAGTAGAAGGTTTTGGCATGGATTAAGAAATTTTGGGTATGTTTTTGCTAATTTTTGTACAATAGATTCTTCCTAGGGATGGTTGAAAGTGGTAGTTTTTTGTTAAATACTCTACATATTGTAAGTAGGAGTGAAAGTTAAGCTTTGGAAGCCAATAATCAAGGCTAGTTACATAGTGCATATGTGTACATGATTGAAAGTAAATATCAACCATGAGTGACTAATATCTTGATGGAAAACTCGAAACTATGGAATACTAGAAAAAAATACATGGTTGGAAATACTAGCAATGTTCATGTCCGTTGCAACGAATCATAATTATAATAACACTTATTCACAAACTTGGTACAAAACACCCTAATTTTGATATACATATGTACATTATGTTTCAATTATAATATATTCCTTGGGCTGTTTTGGTAAGGTTAGGGAGGGATGTGGTTGGTTTTAAGATACTAATTATGGGTTTTTCTGCAAATTGGTAGACAAGTGGGATATTGGTGAGAAAAGGCAACAACTTACCTCACAAACGTTAGATGTAGATCTAATGGTCAGAAACGACGGATAGCAGACACACCAGCATCACCAACTTAGTCTTGTGTAGGAGTACTAGCAAGATCCGTGCATTAACGGAACATCAAGATGCATTTTTTATAAAAACACTTGTTGTGATTGACCCTTGCGGGAATAATCCCATGTGTAAAAACTAATGATATCTCGAGAAATATGAGATAAGGTGAAGAGGAGTTGTGTGTGGTGGTGGTTGGTGGTCGGACTGAGCAGAGGCATGGGGATTGACGACGCCGGCAGCGGCCACTAGGCCAGTTTGTTCTAGAGGCTTCCTTTCTTAATTGCTCAACAATGAGGTTTGTTGGAGATAAGGATGAACGAGGGAAGGCCTTGTCTGCAAATCTGGAGAGGGGTGCGGGTATCTTTTAGTTTAATTTCCATCCGTCAGATATAGATCAGACGGTCTATATTACAAGATGGCACACGTACCATCATCACCAACTCGGTTTTTTATAGAAGAAGAAATATAAGTATGGAGATACAAACGTATTATCGATACTTGCTTCCGTAAACTAGCATCTACATTCTATTCAACGCCTCGGCATGTGGGGCCTTAGCACAATGACTTCTCGACTGTGTAAACAAAGGAGGGGGTGACGGCGGTGCACTGTTTGGCTTGCTCTAGTCCTAGTAGTCATACTAGGTGGTCTAAGCACGTGTAGATTTATTGTTTTTCACGTCTCGTGTTTGCCGTACTGCCACGACTGTTGATGAGTAGACGGTAAGTTATTCACGGGGAAACCCTTGTTGAGCGTGTTTGAGAGAGAGAGAGAGAGAGAGAGAGAGAGAGAGAGAGAGTGTGCATGTGCGATATGTTAGAGACTGAGGCAATGATAACAGATTCTTTGTGTCTATGTGTGTGGAGGATAGAGATAGACATGTACATGGGGCTTTGTGTTGTGTAACGTGGAGACACATATACACAATTAGAGAGTGAGTGTGTGAGATACACATGCGGACATGGGGAGAGATGAGGATCCAGATAAATGGGTGTTTATGCGTGTCTGTGTGTGTTTGTGCACGCGTTTGTGTGTGACAGGGAGAGAGTGTATGTGGAGTAGAGAGACCACTGATGATGTAAACCTAGTATAAGGGAAGGGGAAATGGTGTGACATGTGTAGTAGCGAGATAGCACAGGTGCGCGCGGGGGGAGCAGACTATTTGGAAGAGACATCGAGTGTGTGTGTGGGAGAGGGGTGTGAGAGCGAAAGAAAGAGAGAGCTAG
This sequence comes from Triticum dicoccoides, assembly GCF_002162155.2. NCBI lineage: Eukaryota > Viridiplantae > Streptophyta > Magnoliopsida > Poales > Poaceae > Triticum > Triticum dicoccoides. Next base: position 393,325,967 of record NC_041389.1, read on the forward strand.
CGACGAGAGAGAGAGAGAGAGAGAGAGAGAGAGAGAGAGAGAGAGAGAGAGAGAGAGAGAGAGAGAGAGAGGGAGAGACAGAGAGAGAGAGAGGAAGAGAGGGGGCGAGAGGGGTCGTTTGTGTCCATAAATGGCGTATATATAGGGAGACAATGTTGATGTTGTCTGAAATTGGCCTATGAACGGAGACGCAGGGGAAGCGAGTCATCGTGTGTGTGACAGGGACTTCATGGGAGATCTAGAATAGATGGTGTAGAGAACAATGTGCAAAATCGAGAACGATTATACATTAGGGAGCTATGCAAAGAGTCATGACATATATGTATACAGGGAAGGAGCTGGGGCGGGTCCGCATGTGGGAGAGACAGAAAGAGGAGATGGTGCACCAGGAGACAAAGTGTGCTTGTTTGCAGTGGGGGTGGTGTGTGAGGTGAGTGCGCGAGAATCACATAACTTGGGAGATAGACGTTTGGGGGCGACCTTTTGTGTGTATGGGAAATATACACTCTACATAGTGCGTGTGCTTGGGTAAGAGAGATAGCGGGAGACCTAGAGAGTGAGGGAAGAGACGTGTGCATGCCCGGGAGACAAAGTGATAGAGGCCTATGTTGGGGTCCGGACTTTACAAGAGAGAGGGGTGTTAATGTGCTCGTGTGTTGGTGTCTGGGGGAGAGAACGACTTCTCTATGTGTGTGTGTGTGTGTGTGTGTGTGTGTGTGTGTGGTGGGGGGGTGACTTCAGATAAAGAGTGAGGTGTCTATATTTGAGGGACTTTAGCGTAATTGAGATATTGTGCACTCATGGTTGATCAATTTGTTTCACAGTTTGTACTATGATATAACGATACTTTTGAACATGCGTGATATACCTTGATGTACCAGAATTACAAACCTAAGATTGGAATTTTAGAATTCGACTCCATCATTAGCTGTTGTAATTCATTTAAACGGAGGTACATTTTTTAAGCCGAAATTTCGTGATTTCAAATTCATATATCAAACCTAGAGATATACACATACGGGCATGTTCAAACTTTATAATCATTCACTTTATTCATACACATACACATTTTTGCTCTTGTCATCATATTTAGGATAAACACATTTGGAATTTCATTTGAATTGGACCGTATGATGGTATTTGCTTGTAGTAGCTCAATGATCCATATTTGAGTTGAATGGAAAATCTAAATTTCGAGTTGGAGACATTGATTTTCAAAACTTGCACTTTTTTGCGTGCAAAACAAACAAATTGTCGGCCATGATATCATAGTCGGCCGTACAAGAGCAGAATACTTATAATTTTAGGCGCCAAAAGCTTTCAAACTTCCCGCTCAAATTGAAATATCACGCGCCCGAAAGTTTAGCCCTGCGATATTCCTGTTTTACCCCTGCTACATGAACGGAAAAGGGCTTCTTTGGTAACTCCATTGTTTTCCCCTCTTTTCCCCCAACATTCATCCCCAGAGCCCCTCCCCTTCCCCTCCCAGACCCCCCCAACCACAGCAAGCCACCGAATCTAGTCCTCTGTCACAGCGGTGGACCTTACACCCCGCCGGATCTACCTTCCGCACCTTGGAACCCCCAACTGCCAACTCACCACTTCACCGGAGCCGCTTTAGCGACTGGCTTGTCCACCGCTCCAGATCTCCTTGACCGCCATCATGGTCCACCGCACCGGATCTGCTTAACCGGCACCCTCGTCCACCATAGCGTAGGCCCTTCACTGACTCCCTCGTCCGCCCCTTCGCTAGCCCTTCATTCAAGCCGTCGTCCTCGGCAACAGATCTGCCTCACTGAAAGCACTGTACAACGCGCCCGCCGAAGCCTTCATCCACTGCACCGAACCCGCTCCACGGACGCCATATTCAACTCCACCGGCCCTGCTTTACTGACACAGCAGCCTCATCAGGTTATTTCGATTTGTACTCCTTCGGTTTTTCACTTTATCGTGCAACTGTTCACTTACCACAGATGAGCTTTCTTGTATGTCGACAGGCGCCGCAACTGTAGCACCGGAGCCGCTTCAGCGACGGCAATAGCCGGCCCAAACTCAACCACAACACGAGCACCATCGACGATCCTTAGCTATCAAGTATGACAACGATACCCATACGCCGCCGAGAATCAGGTACTATCATCCAACGGCCGGAGCCTACGTTCACTTTCCTAGCATAAGCACCGCACCTTTGAATTTCTTTAGGGCATCATTCAGTTTTTCATGAGATGCGTCATTCTGCTTGCACCTGTAGGGCCATAGTTCTGGCAGTGAACATGTTACATGTGCTAAATTACATACCAGTGCACATCTATATCTATATCTATACTACTATATAGTGTACCAGTTTTGAGATGGATCCAGAGCATCAATCATAACCGTTGGTCTCCAAAATCCAAGGGCTAAGATCAGCCGGATTTGCCATGAACAATAGATTGTTGTTGCCTCTACTGTGTTCCAGAATATTCACATGGCCCTTCCAGGAAAAAAAAGGCCCATATGCGATGCCTCATGGGCTATATTACTGCTTGAGCGCATGACGACTTGAGCCGAGATAAGAAGGTTTGGGAGGAGAATGCGAAGAAAAAATAATAGAGTAACATACAGTTTTTTAATGAACCTCCAGTATTTTAGATGTGAATGTACAGTTTTTTGTGTGAATATTAAAAACAATTGTGGGTGGAATTCCATTTATCAAAATCACTCCATTGTACTTTTTTCGAGTCACACTCCAAAATCACTCCATTCTTTTAAGACGTGCATTGCATGTGGATACATACTAGTATAGTTAATATGCTTCAGTTTTGTTCTAATGCCACCTGTTGGTTCCATTAGACTGGTTAATGTTCTCTATTCTTAATTACACATTAGAAAACTAGCATGTGGTTCCGCTGCTTTTTGTTCGTTTTACCCTACATTTTCTGATGCTAGCTATTACATCACTGCTCCGAGCCTCTGTCCATTACTTGTTTGTGTGTTCTTGATCTTCCCAAGTTGCATGACTAATTTGATGCTTCTATTAATTATGGAGTTGCCAACCCCATCAAGCAAAATATTTGTTCTTTTGGGGCCGGCACCTCGAACAACCATAAAAATAGAGGGAAGCAGATATATTGTCGTGTATGCACACACCCTTCTTTCATTAGTTTAGATGAACCATTGATGATCAATTCGGACCAGTGCATGCGGTTAAAATTAATTTTACCTAAATAGATGTTGCAGAATAAACTACAACAACTAGATTTGCAACCACGGGATGCTGACGATATTTTCAAAGAACATTGCAACAGCAGCTAGGCTTCACAGCAACATATGGTAAGCCAATGTGTTTTAGTCCATGTGAAATGTAATGCGAGTGAGCTGCTTTCTTGGCTTGTGCCCTCAACAAATAGTTTAGTTGTCTGCTTTGCTGTATTGCTTAATTCGAATGATTGTTTGTTGTTACGCTATACCTGAGTTGGCCAATATGTCAGCAGTGCCTGCTATACTATCGTAAAGAAATGCATGCCTATTTCATTTGAGTCCTTAACTTTTCCTCTCAACTTCATCACAAGACTGTCTTCGTAGTTTATATGAGGCCACATTGTTAAGTGCTTTCTCAGATTATTTCAACTGCTTAGATGCCTTGGCAACTTAAATATAGTGGTTGTACACTCCCTTTCAACTAGGGATGTCAACTGGGTCCCATTTAATCCCGATTAAAGTCCACTAGTTGTATGATAGTTCAGAAGAGTTTTTGTTTTTTGAGGAAAATGAACTAGGGAGGTAGCAAAAACTAACTAGATGGGACTGGCGGATGTCCTTTATTTGCCACTTACATCCCTAGTTTCATCTTACCATTCTAATTTCTTTTCGGCTGGTGCTGCTTCGAACCATTCAAATATAGTTTGCCGTGCTCGACAATAATTCGTCCGTCGTTTACAATGTAAGCTTACTGCCTGGATCATACGATAACTATCTCTTACTTATGTCCAGCGGAAACCTTTCAGGATGCCTTTCACACTAGGACACAATGTACAACCCTAGAATCTATTTGTGGAAGCGGTGCTCCATCCATGTTACCAGATGGTAGCAGTTCAGAAGCAACACCGCCGGAGAGCAGTCTGAGCACAGATATTATAGTGCTTGAGGCTCTACTAGAGGCAGAAAGAGATGGTGTGGCTGCTATGAATGAGGTAATCTTTATCTTGAGGCTCGAAATTACGGAATTAGCGGCACGCATTATGCAAGCAACCCAAGAACTGGAGGAAGTAAGAATGTTGCATCTAAAGACGGAGGAGGTCCTGCTGTTTCTGCTATCTGAAGCCCAAGGTAATCCCGGTTCTTCTTTAGATACCAGTTGAAATTGTCATTAGATTATTGTACTTGCATGTTGTGTCATGTCTCTGAATGGATTATGTTGCAAGACCCCCTATGTTGTTCGGAATTCCATGTTGTCCATGTGTTGTAATGATTAGAATTTTTTAGGCGAGGTAATCCTCAGTACTTGTATGATTAACATAAGGTGAACTGTTTTTCGTGTGAGCATATTGTATTGGATGAAATAACTGTTTGAATCAGAGTGTATCCAACCTACTGAATTCGAAGATCACGGCATTTCTAAATCATAATCATATATAAAGGTGGAATAAATCTTTGTTGTGGTGTTGAAGAAATAAATAACAAAACGTATAATTATCTATGGATAGTCGTAATCGAATACAAATTGGATTTGAATTTAGTTTGCCAGGTCCCAGGGCAAACATGAATGCTAATTCTCCCAAGTTTTGAACGAAGCGGCTAAACACCCACTATAATTTGTGGGCTGCCCGAAGCAAGTGTTTGTGAGATGGAAATTACTGTATACCCCTGACACTGAGTACATCCTTATCGACCGGATTTACACTGCTGTCGATAGGGGTAGACTAGTAACTTCAATCAGACGTGACACGACGGCCTCTGAGCCCATTCAGACACGGTGGGCGCCAAACGTGGGCGGCAAAACACATTTGATTCAAGCTCGTCCGAAAGACATGTATGTCTTCCTCCATTTCCCCATTCATACACGGTGGGCGGCAAAACAAACTCTCCTCGTCCGAAATCGATGTAGGCTAATATTTTAAATAGGGGCAGATGTGTAACTTCCACCAGATGTGACACAACCGCCCTACCTGTCAGCCCCGTTCATACACCATGGGCGCCAACCGTGGGTGGCAAAACACCCTCTCCTCACCCGAAATAGTTACCAGCAAATATTTGGGAGATGCGAGATTACTGTCCTATCCCCAACCGACGCGATGTCCGAAATTTTAAACGGGGGATAAGTTTGTAACTTTCCCCCATTTCAGAGAAGCGCGTCCCAAAGTTTGAGATCCCCCCCTCCCCTCCATTTCCCCATTCATACACCATCGGCGGCACGACAACCTCCGCACTGTGGCCAACCTCCTTCGTCCGCCACCCCATCCTCCACCTTGCCGGAGCCGCTACCCCTACCCCGTAGTCCACTGCAAGAGATGGACGTCTCTCATCCATGGCGCTGGACTAGGATCATTTCATCGCCTCCTCTCGCTTCATCGGCGACGTCGTCCACCTTGTCGTTGTCGCTCCTACGACCGCCTCGTCCACGGCAACAGGATATATCCCCCGACCCGGCGGTCTGCCGTCTAAAGTCTTCTTCCCCGCCGCCGACAACCATCGCACCCGCAGCACCCTCAACGTATCAGCATAGGCCTACACGGCGTCGCAAGAGAGGTGGTACTCTTCCATATGTTCTTAAGTTATTGATCTCACCCGGAAAATAGATCGTAATTTGTTTACTGTACTTTTCTTGTCCGTACCAAATCGTAGTGGCTAGTTGAAAGCAAACATTGGTTGCGAACTAGCTTTGTCCGGTTTGCACCTTCAGATCCTCCATGGCACGGGCACTGTACTCGTAAAGCTTATGGTTTCCCCCCTTTATATTCACTACCATCATCGTAGGTGCTTCGTGTCGTGCTAGCACTGCTCCTCAAGACCTCAACCCAAAGCTTACGTGTTGAATACGAATCTGATATGATGCTCATATCACTAAAACAGAGAACGTTTAATTGGTCACCTAATGTTCCTATATTCGTTTCAAAAAGCATGTGCGCCACCCACTAGTCCAGCTAGTTTCACTTTCCTGATTTTTCTCTTGATGCTTAGGGTTTTCCCCTTTTATCTACTCTACTATGATCTGCGTAGGTGCTTTCTGTCGTACTGGCATTACTCCACCCTTCAAGCTAAACAACACAACACTCAGAATTCGAAAGCTTAGTTGTTCAAATATGATTGTGATATGATACTGATATTAGTTAACCGACACATTTAATTGGTTAGCTAAAGGTCCCACTTGAGTTTCCAAATGCATGTCACGACATATAGAGAGACAACATAATTGCTTTCTTTGTCACTTGTTGACCGTACTTTCTTGTCCATACCAAACCTTAGTTGTTATTTCAAAGCAAACATCGGTTGCTAACTACCCTTTGCGCGGTTTGCAGCTTCAGATCTGCCATCCCACTGCCACGGTCAACACTGTACTCATCATGCTTATGTTTTCCCCATTTTATGATGACCACAATAAGCCTACGTGGTTCGTGTCATAATAGCACTGCTCCACCCATCGAGCTAAACAAGCTTAGTTGTACAAATTCATATATGATATTATTGATGATATTAGTAAAACTGAGAGATGTCTAATTGGTGAGCTAAATGTTCCTACTTTAGTTTCAAAATGCATGTGAGCCACATATGGAGAGACCGGAAAGAATAGTATTTCTCTGTGCGCTCTGGTTCATCATGGGTGGCCAACCGACATTGTATTGAAAGACTTGTAATATCTTCAATCTGCTTGCTCTTCTGCTCTTCTTTAAGATGATACTCTTCTCTTGCGGTTAACTGGTCAGGTCGAGTTGTTCTCCCTTAGTATATTTTGAATTTTTTAGGTCAGGTCGACTTGTTCTTCTTTACTATACGTTCAAGGTATCATCTGCGAAGTGTCATCACTTTTGGAGCTCTCATCTTTTGAGTAGTAGGCCACATTATATTAATGCACACAACAAATTATAGCATGCATGGCATCTTTTAAAAGAATTACAGAGATAGCACAAAGGGGTTTACACGGAGGCAGTATTGGATTAGAATCACTTCTGCATTACAAAGAAAATCTCACTTGTTTTTATGTTTTGATGCATGTTAGATATTGAACATTATCAAAATGAATATGAGAATGGGCGCACAAGAGGAATATTGCGGAATGATCCACTGGCTAACAAACTTGGCATGGTGGAGGATGGCCTATCTTATTCACCCATCAAGGTGCAAAGTTGTATTGGTCGCATATATTTTGCATCTGACTTCTTGCATTACTTCTACTTTGTTACACCATCTGCTTAGTTTAAGCATCATATATGATTATATGCCATACCTATCCATTTTCTGTACCTATTACATGTGTCGTCACACGATGTTTTTCCAGTCAAATGTTGTTCTTTCGTAATAGATGTCCAAAAGGAAGAGGGTGAGTGCAGATCCTCAAGGAGTACAAACTATGTATTTGGAAAAGGTAGTGATACCTGTTAAATCAGATAGATCAACAGCAACAGAAAACACAGGCCCAACTGTACCACACTTTACCCCTACTCTAGTGGCCAAACCCCTATTAAAACTGTTGGGAGCCCAGCATCAGGTACTGTCTATGATATCAATTCAAAATTTGAACTCCTAAATTTCAGCTTGTGCCTTACCTTCTCTCTTGTATGAAAACTAATTTCAGATGAATCTCCTTGCTCAAAGGATCATACGATCTCAAAACAATAATCGGCTCTACATTGCTCTCGTCAGTACCTCTCTCCCTTTTGCCTTGTAACATTGTACTTAATTAATTGCTATTTGATTATGTATCATCAGTCTGCACCTGAGCTTCATTATCCTCTATTTCTTCCAATATTATTTGATCTATATTTACTCTTAGCAAAATGTAGAATAATGGCAATGCTTATAAAGAATTTTCTTTGGAGAATTTATTGAATTATCCTTCCATCAACATGGAGAAGGGCTTTGTCCAGCCCGTGTTAACATGTAATGTAAGTTCATCCTTCTCAAGCCTTCAAACTTTATTCTAGCATAGATTCGGATAGGCATCATTTCCTCCACTGTTGTTTGCTTTGCTGTTTACATCTGATTGGATGTTTGCAACAACTACCAGTTTCAAATTGTAGTTGTAAAAACATGTTCCTTATGTAGAACAGATCCATTTATTTGCTTATATAATTGTGAAACCTGTTACGTGTCTCGTTGTTTCTCTTTCAGAGTCGTATCTCTTACGCCAGACAGAATTTTAGGGAAGATAGTGAGCCAAACCATCTTGTGGACAGCGAGATGACCCCAAGGTTTCTTGATGAAGACAGTGAGTTGAAGCTACTCACCAGCAGGTGTGAGACAACCTCTGTGCAGTCGCTGCCTCAATCAGTTCGACTTCTTCAGTCTCAACTTAAAGCGTAAAGGCTTGCTTCAGCACAGCTCCGACTTGAAGTCAAAGATGCAATGAAGATGTCAGAGGACTGTCATGCGCACCATCAAGCCTTAAATCTAGTGTTGATGCATCTATAGTTGACACAACTGAGGTCTACTCAGCTTCTTCAGCTGTTTGGGGGGCCCTTCCTGGCCAGGCCTAGTGCCTTCTGAAGTGCTCTCAGTTTTGTATATTCTTTTGTCGGCGCATTTATTTGCACTAGTGGCGAACTTCGGTGCCCTGTGGATGTAATATGTGATAGCCGTGATAGCCTAGCGTATGTTGCTTGCTTATTTATTTCCTTGTTGTCTTGTTTATTTGTTTGCTTGTAGTCATTGCAGTTCTTTTTCCGCGGTTTGCTAGTGGCTGCAATAACCTATTTTTTAAAACTAGGCTACAATAACCATGGGCTAATATTTACTGTAGTGACATTGGGCCTCCTACGGGCCGTAGAAACAGTGGGCCTTCTACGGGCCATAGAAACAATGGGCCTTCTAAGGGCCGTAGAAACAACGGGCTTTCTACGGGCCGCATCATCAATGGGCCTTATACGGGCAGTATGATAACATGGGCCAATAACAGGCCGCATTATGGCCGTAAATGGGCTAGAGTTGGAATCGTCCGTTCATGGGCCGCCATAATGGGCCATCAGTAGGCCGTATTTCATGACGCTATGAAAACGGCCCAACGTATTAACGGACCACAAACGGGCCGACTGTAACCACGGGTTGAATTTGGCCCACAAGCAGAAAATGACAGTAACGGGCCGTAAGTAAACGAATGCTGGAAATGAGCCCAAGAATAAATGGGCTCCAAGAAGGCCGAAAGATAACATGGGTTGGAAACGGCACAACGGAATAACGGGTCGTTAATGGGTATAAAGTGATACACTGTTCATTATGGGCCAGTTTCACCATGGGCCGTTAATGGGTGTAAAGTGATACAATGTTCATTACAGGCCAGTTTCACCACGGGCAGTTAATAGGCCAAGAGTTACATAGGGCCTCATATGGGCCGAAAGACGTCATGGGCCATACATGGGCCAGAAGTGAAAACAGGCTGGAATCATATTGGGTGGCCCAGATGACGCTACTGGGCCTAATTCGGATAGGGCGTAACGGGCCTTGGGTTATCGGGCTGTAAATGGGCTATATGCGAACAGGCCGTTAACAGGTTTTCCGTGGGCCGGCTCGCCACATTCTGACCAAGTCAAACGGGCCGGCCTTTTCACAGGAATGGGCCTCTGTTGGGCCGTGCCACGTGTCGACGTATCATAGGCGCCCTCCGTCCAATGAGTGGATGACATCTGTCCCAACGATGAGCAGACACGTGTTTCCTCCAGCCAATGATGATTTTCCACGTGGAAAATCCCCATTGGTCGGGGCTGTTAACGGGTTATCGAATCCAAAACCTGACTCGATAGCTTAACGGCATTCCGTTACGGTGGATGCCACGTGTCGGTCACCCTTGACGAAAGCAGTTCTGTGACGCGCGATTTATCGTCATGGAAGTGGACAATTCCATGATGATAATTTTGTAATGTCATGGAACACTTCTACGACAGCACAGGTATGATTATCTTGATTCTATCATAAATTTGTCATGGATGTACATGGATGACAAAAAACGCGACCTACTATGACAAACATGTATCATCACGGAAGTGTATCTTTTTTGTAGTGAGTAGTCACAGGAGTGTGCTCCCCAAAAACCTGATCGCCCCTCTCCCGTACAAGATCACGAAAGGCGGGGTTCGGAGCACTGCTGTCCCTTCTCGTGGTGCATGCCGGAAGGAGGGCTGGAGAAGAATTGCATGGCAGCGCTAAGATCTGGAACGGTGCGAAACCATATGATACAACGGCGGCTAGGGTAGAGCATGTCAGGTCGGTCGTGCGAGTATAATAGTAGGCCTTTGGCCCCCAAACCCCATGTCCAAGTCAATAATAGCTCAAAAAAGTCAATAATATCCCCACCAAGGTTCGTCTAAAAAAACATAGTAATTAAGGCATCCGTTAGTCCCTTTAGTATAAATACTATATCATTAATAATGGCCCCACCTTTTGTCTCACAAAGTATGTTGGAGTACAACCGGCTACACGTTTATTACAATCCGCTTCTCTTCTCTCTCCTCTTCTCTCTCCTTCAACTAAGCACAAATACTATATTTAAATCTTTATAGCCTGCTTATGTCATCTAATTATAGTACTTGTTCTAAAGTTACTCTCCACTGTGTAGTCTGAAATGACGGGCGTGCAGCGGGCGGTGCCCTCGGTCGGCGCGCCGCTTCAACGGCGGAAGCAGTGAGAGGTCGCGTCAACCTGACTTGCCATCAATGTGGAGTGGTGGGCTTAGCTGGCGCCGGGCGGGAAGCGCGCGCGGGAGGGGGGAGGGGTTTTTGTTGGGCCAAGAAGGTGAGAAGCCAACTTGGGATCGGTCCGGACAGGGAAATATCATGTGCTCACATACTCTGCATATGACACTAGTCTAATTCCGGTTTACAGAGATGTTTAGAGTAACATAGTAATATGTTACAGTATAAGTTACTCCCCACTATGACCAGCCTTGGCCTCTCCCAGTGCTCCACCATGTATAGCTGCTAAGCCTGCCACATAGGCATAAAATATGATGTGGCACCAATAAACTAAGCACCTACGCATTGAAGACTTGAGTTACTAAGCACATCTAAGCACTTACTAGCACCCCCTTGACCGTGGACCTTGACGGTGTACATCACCTTGTGTCTCATAATTTTCCTCGTCATCATCTGAGTCCTACAAGATCTCACCCACGTCATCATTAGCATGCAGCCGCCTTGATAGACAACGTGCGTAGAAGGAGTAGAGGCGACTGGGGACACACCACCACCACGTCATGGGCACTCGGTACGTGCTCGTGTGCGAGCAGCGTGCATGTTTTTCCGTCGGTGCTAGCTCTAAGGCCGAGGCTGCATTCGTCTTTGTCTCCGACTAGTCGTTGAGCAACCATGGCAAAGAGGTGCTGCAAGAGATGCATAGGCGCCGTTGCGTGCGAGCTTCGCCGTAGCACGACGAACCGGACGTCGCCGTGGATGGCGCACGCTTCCATTCAGCCGAGTGTGTGCGCATGCATGTGTTATTCATGTGCATTCTGCGGACGAGCGTGTGTTCATGCACGTGTTGTGTACGTGCATTGTGTGCTCCATGCTGTGCGCGTATGTGGATGAGTTGGATCAGATGGAGTTAGTGTGTTGGCTTGTTGTGTGGTTATAAATAATTCAATATAAACTACTCCCTCTGTTCCTAAATATAAGTCTTTCTAGCCATTTCAAATAGACTACAACATACGGATGTATGTAGACATATTTTAGAGTGTAGATTCACTCATTTTGTTTCGTATGTACTCCCTTATTGAAATCTGTAAAAAGACTTATATTTGGGAACGGAGGGAGTATAAAACATCTTCAACTTAGCATCCTGATGTACCGTTTGTAGTGGTTAGCAAAAAGTTCATGTTCTTTTATTTGTTTATAGGTGGGAAGGTAGCAAAAAATAGGGGGAAACGCAAGGTTCCTTGCAGACGCTCCACCTCGAGGTTCCTTGCTCCTTCTCGGTTGTCCGGAATCTATGCTCTTCAACTCTTTTCTTTTACGTGAGCTTTGTTCATCCTTTTCCCAACGTGCGAGACATCTAGCATCAAGGTGCACATGTCATGCAAGAAAATGGAGATAATCAGATAAGCAGTGCGTAAGTGAGTCGTGCACTTCGATGGCACCTATGCAATAATTTTTCTCCTTGATGGCACGTGAATAGTGCACGTACTCAACGACGGAGCACAGGATGGTAGCAATGACATGGTCAGCCCTTTTTGGAGAGAGTATGTACTAAATAACTTTTATGTGTCCCGTCAACTCGCAGAATGACGAGAAGCTTGATTATGCCTTCTCCCTCCCCAACGCGTGCGCGGTGGCTTACAGCACGAGGAGAAACTATTGCTTACAAGCGATGGACGTGCAACAGTTCATTTGTTGTCAGATTGCCAGAAGTACTACTTTAGAACCATCGACTTCCAGAAGAGGCAACGAGCGAAGCGCAAAGTCACCTACTAACCTTAGGCTAGGCGTAGTGGGAGTAACATAAGTAGGGGTACCTCATTTTTTTATTCTAGAAACAACCACACGCGAATATCGAGGTGCTGGTTACGTAGAACAAATTTCTTGGAGTCCGTGCTTAGCCCTCCGCTGTCTCTCTTCTCAACCAGCCAGCGGATGCGCGGAGCCAATCGTATGTTTGCTCACATGCGGTCCCACATGTCAGTGAAAACGCAAGAGGACCCACTGAACCTGCACATCTTTCACCTCGACGTGCTGGTGATGAAAAACAAATCCAAGAAAGATCTTCGATGGCCGCTTTTGGAGTTACTCAAGAGTAGTAAGATTCTATTTACAGTTTAACCCAAGATGCACATCACGTGGCTTCAACTACAACTCTATCTTCTTGCATGACATGACCTGGATGCTGGATGTCCCACGTGTCGGCAAAAGGAGGAAGAACCCGACCAAATCTTCGGTTGTGCTCTCGGATTAGACTAGTTGTGCTAACATAAAAAATTTATTGTGTAATAGAATGGATGCAAGTTTTGGTATTGAGAAGAAGAGTACATTGATATAATGATAGAGCGCAATTTAGTAGATGTTCTAGCACTTTTAGCTAGCATAGAGGCTAGAGATGAGACTAGTGCACTTGTTGATACTCCTACTAGAATAGAGGCTAGACATGAGACTAGATGCGAGGAAGAAACGTCTACTTCTTTACACTCGAAGAAGAAAGAAGCACGCAAGATCGAGCCTCCGCAGATCAACAATGAATGCATCAAGAAGGCACTAATCCAACTTACAGGAGCAGTTATGGAAGTTGGATATCTTCTAAAATGTATTCTTGTGGTTCTTGTTTTCTTTGGTCTTTCTTTTCTAGTCAAAATTATCGTTGGAGTTCGTGCAAAACGGAGGTCCGTTTGGGGTCGTGCGTTGGAGTTGGCCTTACAAGTGGGACCGCAGTTGAGGAAACCGACTATCGGCAAACCCCCACCTCACCGGTTGCGCGATGGCTGAAGTTAGAGAAACGACGAGGTTGAAGAGATTGCTCTAGCACGGACTCCAAGAAATATGGTGTCAGTTGGATGTCGCGGTGGTGGCGTGTGCCGTACTCCTGGACGTGAATGCTTGTTCTGGCCCATGCCACCCTACTACTCCTACTACTTATATAGTACTCCTACTAGTAGTATCGAGGATTCGAGGTGCTGGTTACGTACAGTGAACACATTAACATATGGCTACAGTAAAAACACCCGCCTGATGCGCGAAGCATGTGAAGCTAGTACAAATAGTGTACTACTATTGTTGATTGGCCTCATCCGATAACCTGTTGCAATGCACGTACAATTATGTATTCAGAAAATATTTTTTTGCCTCGTCGCACCACTCACTCAGAGAAGCGACTCGAAAGCCATTCACAAATTTAGTAAGTTTATCAGAGGCATATCATTTTATTACATCCAACAGGTCATTAACCCACATCGACAATGAGGATACATTATAAATACTAAAATTTTCATCACACAACAAATAACAAGCAATGAAATGAACTTCAACTAAACCATTCCTGGGCATTGGAAACGCTTGCTTTGAACTACAAGTGATTCTCTGGGACGGGCCATCTATTGTCAATCTCGAGACCAACGCAGGACTGATCATCTAGGCTGAAGCGTCCTACTATATCAGTACCAGGGTAGGGAACCACCCAAATGTCCGAGGTATAGACACAGTTGCTTCTCATAAATGATACTAGTAACATTGTGTCAACAGCAGTTGGGTCGCCTTTCACCATCATCGGATAGTTTTGTCCAAGGAAGAGCGAGTTTTCTCCAAGACTATAAATTCTATACCAGGGAGAAGGTGCTGGCACTAGCACACTAGTATCCATCCCGAATACCATGCAACGGGTGTTGGAATAGGTCCGGAGAGTGTGACCATGGGAGACAACGCGTGCTCCCTCAGTAGTAACAAACTCAGTGCGCTGTATACAGACAAGAAGAGGTGATCCATCGGAATTAGTTGCCAGGTGCCCCTAAGTATATACGTTCTACTCGTCCTCATGCTCGTGATCATCACCATCGTCATCTCCCCCTTGGTTATAAATTTTTTCAAGTATAGGTGGTGGAATGTTCATAGGACCTTGGAAACACAAGAAGAAGGTTAATTAGTAAAGGGAAACTTGCTAACCCGCATGCATGTGGATGAAACAATTATAATTACGATGGAAGACAAACATATCGAAACTACGAGGATCCCATGCAAAAACAGTACCATGAGCGATGGAAGCAAACACAAGACCCTCATATTGAATTGCATCACAGTACACATCCATGTATAGAAACTGATTTTTGAGCAATATCCATCGAGTTGAACCACAAAGGACGGCAACAAGCTTGTCAAAGGTAGCAACAACTTCATAGTTCTTTTAATTCCAAGAGCGGTTGGGAACTCGACAAATTGCTATCTTCCATAGAAGACAGTCACCATGATCGTATTTGAACATGCGTACAATATTGGTGTGCTCAACCTCTGGGCAGTCTGCTGAGATTTTTCAAAGTGGAACCCGGTGACGAGTGTACACATTCACAAGTTTCGACTT
Organism: Triticum dicoccoides; assembly: GCF_002162155.2. Taxonomy (NCBI): domain Eukaryota; kingdom Viridiplantae; phylum Streptophyta; class Magnoliopsida; order Poales; family Poaceae; genus Triticum; species Triticum dicoccoides. The sequence continues at coordinate 393,341,144 of NC_041389.1, forward strand.
GCAGTTGTACCCAATATAAACAACCCAATCTCCATTTGCGCCTTCCCAATCCTTGCCCTCAAAATATGCCATATTAACATCATACGTATCATTATCAAGCGGCATCAACTTGCACAAGGCGAGGCCTTCATCGTCCCCGCGATAGTAGTCATCAGGGTCACGGCGAAGAAGATAGGGGAGATCAAACCGCTCCTTGACCCTTGGGTTCCTTGTAATGATGTTATTAGTTGAGTTGAGAATGGTCTTGAACGAACCTGCCATGCTAGCCGAGGTGATGACGTCGCACCGATCAATGAGTTCCTCCACCATGTCATCTTTCAGATCGGGGCAAGAATAACGGGGTCGTTTCTAGCCTGTTCCCTCCATGGAGAAGACGATCAAACAATGGTAGAAGGAAGGGTGAAGGGCTGAAGGAAAATGGAGGAGGGAGAGGAAGAGTGTGCGACAACAGTTCCAAATCAAGAGGGAAAGGCGAAGAGTTGGTGGACGGTTGCCAGTTTGCTACGGTACACGAAGAGGCGCCCCGGCCTACACGTCCGTTCGGAAATACTATTAGAAAAGGACTCGCTGTCGTCTCACTGATATGTTGGAACGGGACCACATGTAAATGAAACATGGTGTGTAATTTCTCATGCAAAATACGATCTGGCCGCGTTGGCCCGAGGTGCCGCATTAGTTTTTTTGGAAGTTTGCCGCACTAGTTATCGACCTTTCTTTTTTTTAACATACAATCTGAATGGATAGCTCCTGTGGTCATCACACATGAGCGGATATAGTGATGGTTGATTCTCCCGAGCAACTTATTAATGTGGGAATATAGGAGTACCAGCGGATTCAAGGAACAGAGAAATGATGGTTGCTTTGTCTCGGCAACTTACTGTGGCGAAGGTGGGGCTCTGGGATTTGACTGCTCACTAGTCATTACTACTGCAGTGTAACGAACAGGGTGAATCTTTCCCTTAAGTTGTGTTGTGCACTCAATATTGCTGCATGGCAGGTGGAGCCGGATGAAGGATGTCCAACATGTCGGCGAAACGAAGTTGAATTGTTTCTGGCATTGCTATCAATCCTTCAGGATTTGTTTATATGTACGCATAATTTTAATGAAATTGTACTGTGATGCTATGAAGGTTTCAACTTTGGTTCCCGTAGGAAAAAAAGGTTTCAACTTAGGATTCATGTGTCTTGCCTCGAGATTATCTCGTTACAACATTCCATCAAATACAAATGAACCTATACCATGGCTAATGCATCTCAATGGTTCGCAGATCAGCGCCAATATTCACATCACAACTGAAGACAAAGTTGTGAGAATGTGTACAAATAAAGAGAAAAATATAATTGATCAATGTTGTTCGTAGGCATGGCTCCATTTCCTTGGCATAGTGTTCATTGCTTGGCAGCTAGTTTCACCCAGCTCTGTAGCCAAAAAAGAGGTGTATGAAGGACACCGCAATCCGATCATTTTGTGCAGCTCCACTAAAATCAAGCGGACCATCCCTGTTTGCAAAGATATCCAGTCAGTGTGATTACAATAATAGTGGAACTTGATGATGAAACATAACACACATAAATAGGAGTCGATCACCTCTACGATCTCTCTTTAGGACTAACTTCTTCTTGGAGAATATTAGGCACGGAGTTGGATGAGGAGGATAGCAAAACCAATCTCCCTTTCTGTAGTCCCACAGAAATGTAAAAACTTTGCCCGTGTGACATTTTGGTGGAACTGCACAAAACACTCTTTAGAAAAAAGTGATTTGTGCAGTTCGCCAAAAGGTCGCAATAGCAACGAGGTGAAAATGGATAGCCCTGTTTGCAAAAGGAGGTCGAAAGGAAACAATTACTACCCAATAACACGAGTTGAAGACACATGCACCGACTAAAAAGAAGCATGTTCCATGTAATAAGGGAAAGATAGCACATGGTGGTTTATCAAAAATGGTTTGAGGACGAGATTACAAGATGGAAAGTACGTCGGCCGAGATACGATTTAAGCAAATAACTAAAGAAGATCCACATGCAGCAACGTGGGAAGATGGGCAGTGGAGCAAGGCCGGAGGAAGCTATATCTGAGGGTCGTCGGGATGTTACTAGGAGGGCGCCGGCGGCCGGGATCTGCCCATACTACGGCAGCGAGCAAGTGGCGAAGGCCCTACCGCGCCGAAGCTTGGTTAGAGAGAACGACGGGTACCGCAGATCGGGATGACCTGCCTCAATGCCGTCGAACGGAGAGATGATGTACATCCTCCCTTTCCGCCAGCGGACGGGATGCGGCCGGATCACTGACCAACACTGAGAGAGAGAGGCCACGGCCGCCTTGTGTGAGATGGTGTGACGAGAGACAAACCCATTTTTCCATTTTCCCCACGGCAATCGTTTTATATTTTGTACGTGCCATTGAGGAATATATAACTTTATTTAATGCTAACGCGTCAAGTCGAACTTTGTTCCGTCTAGGCGTGGTAATCATGTGGTGTGTTATTAAGGTAATACACGAATGATGGTTGAAGTTGGCAACAATCATGATTGTAGATCCTTATTGAAATAGAGAAAAGAATTCAAATTTGGTTCGAATTGCAGCGGTAGTATAGACATTTGGAATGCACTAAAATGCTGGTATGAGTAGGTCGTAACATGCATTATACAGCAAGCAAAAAAATTTAATTGGACATAACATGGATTCATACTCCCTCCTTCCATCTATATAGGGCGTAATGAGATTTTTAAGACCGCCTTTGACTATTGACAAGATTAATAGTACATGACATGCACAATGTGAAAATTATATCATTGAAAGAACCTTTCAAAGACGAATTTAACGGTGTGCTTTGTGTAAGTTGCATGTCATATAATATTGCTCTAATATTTGGTCAAAGTTATCATCGAAAAATGCATTAGGCCCTATATAGATGGAAGGAGGGAGTAGCTTTGAATAGTATTTGTATAGTAAAACGGGGCAAGACTCTCTCTTTGTGTGGTGTGAATAGTTTTATTTTTTCGTTTTCTTTTTGGTTGAGGGAAGTACGAATTGATTTGGTACGTACAAGTACAATATTACTACATGTTAGGCTTGTCCCTAAAATTCAACCTGCGTCTTGTTATATCCCGAAAATTCAGATATTGTGCTCCCAAAACTGGCGCCTTCACAACCCGCGCCTTACTATCCTGAAATTACAACGCGCGCGAAAACTCCCTCTAGCTGCCAAATCCCGACACGCGAAATCCTCCTTCTAACCCTGAGCCGAAAGGGCCTCTAGTTCAAATCGGTGGGGGGTACTTTTGTAACACACCCTACATTTTGGACAAGCACGTCCCTAAGTCATGCTTCACCCCCTCCATCGCTCCCTTTTCGCCATTCGAAATCACAGGCCGCCAAAACCTCTTCGCTCCAGCCGCGAAACCCCACCCTCCTCCGTCCGCCACCTCACTGCTGCCCAGCCGGAGCCTCTTCCCCGATGATGTCGTCCACCGCAACAGCTCGACGTCCCTTGTCCACCTCCCCAGATGAGGATTCGTCGTCCATCTCGTCGTCTCGCCGGTTCAGCCGCCCTGTCCTCCACCTCCAAGGAGCTGCTCTGACGATCGCCTCGTCTATCACGGCTTCTCCATCCCCACAACGCCGCCTTAACCTGCTCCACCAGAACCGCAACATCCTCACCGACTCCTCGGACGAAGCCGAGGCCTACTCGGCGCCACCAAGGAGGTTGTACACTCATCGCATCGCACCTTCTCCTTAACTCGACCTCCCGCCACCGACGGTGCTCCATCCCGCACCCCCATGGAGCGTATACCTTGAAGCCGGCGCCGCGGGCGACATCTCCATGTCAACTCTCCCTTAGTGCGAGGCGGCGGCGGCGGCCATACCAGCCGGATCTGCTGCTGCTGCTCCGGCTCTCGCTCGATCGCTCGCTCGCCCAGCTGTTGTTGCTGCTCTCCCCCTCGCTCATGATGCTGCTCTGCTCCGATTTAGCCACACTTTAGTCAACTGAATTGAGTTTTGGGTCAGTCAATTTTCAGGGGTTGGGGGGCTCACCGGAGTTAAGAAAGAACCACCCACAACGGGGACGGGGCCTCGCCGGAGAGGTACCCCACTATCTATCTTAGGGTTCAGGGTGGGGGCGGGGGGGCTAGAGGGCTGGCCGGGGCGGCGGTGGGGAGTTGTTTCGGGGCGGCGAGGCGGTGCTAGGGCCGGCGGTTCGGCCGGTGGTGGTTGGCCGCTCAGGGGGGTGCAGGTTGAAGATGAACTGCATGCCCTCCCTAAACTACATGTCAAGTGCCTCTCTGCTACCGTTGCATTCAGATTCCACAGTAAATTTCAGTTTCGATAGTTAACTTCAGAGTCAACAGTTTTTACCTCATCTGTTGTAGTCAGGTGGTTTTTGGTGATGTAAATTTTACATCTAATTTACATCATCTATTGGAGATGCTATTAGAATCCCACTTGAGATTGATGATGTCTGTGTTGTGCTGCTTCAGCCTTGACGTCTTATGGCTCACCGGAGCTGCTCCAACGACAAAACTATCCATCACAACAGAGCAGTGCCCTGGACGCTATCTACAGATTCCTCATATCTTCCTCCACACCTCCGACAACCACCTCTGCCTCAACTGCTTCAGCGACCAACCCAATGATGCTGAGGTCTACACGGCTACGGCAAAGAGGTTACACTTGTTGCATCACTTATTACTATACATTCATGTCGATCCATTAGGGCTATTTTGGTTCAACGGAAAAACATAGCAATAGGGAATTTTCCAATGGCACTCTACTATTCAATTATTCATGCATTTTGTTGAAAGGAATGAAGCAAAACATCCACCTGGACCTACTTTTCAAAATCCTATGCATGAAAACAAGACCAAGTGCATTAGTGGTAGAATAACATTCTAACTGTACACGCTTTCATATGGTTTCACTTTATTTTGGCCATGTTTCTTTGCATTCCTCTGCTCTTCCAATTCTTGTAAACCAAACACCCAAGTTGATAGAAATCATGTGTTTACAAATGCTCTGTTTACCATGTGCATTCCTATCCTATTCTGGTGTTTTTCCTATCCCTGCATTTTTAGAATCATGCAAGCCAAATGATCCCTTACAGAATTACTTCAATTACAGGTAGGTGTCGAAGGGAACATTGTGTGGTTTGTCCTGCTCCTGCCGCGACATCGTCCACCTCACCTGAGCTGCTCCATCGACAGAAGCATCCACCAAACCAGACATCACGACTCCTGACCGTCTTTCGCCGCCTCATATCTCCTTCCCTGCCGCCGGCACCCATCGCAATGGCATCACCATCATCGACTCAACAGATGAACCTGAGGAGTACACGGGTCCACAAGAGAGGTCGCACTCTTTTGTTTCTTCTTATGTTATGCATTGCTTAAAATTACCTGCTACTTTATCGTCCTGTTCAGCTCTTGGACTCCCAAGTCAGGTCCAAATTAATGTTCAAACTTGAGTTCTAAATTAGTTGTGGGGCACATATCGAGGTAGCAATGAATAGTGTGTCTGTCTAATATCTGGTTCACCTAGGGTATGCCTATGTTGTTCATCTTGGGTGGGAAACAAATAGTAAAGCAATCATCATCTGTCTTTTTATTAAATTAAAGCAATCATCAGCCTACTATCATTATTTTTGGATCCATCCACTGGTTGTTACCATCACTCTAAATTTCTGCATGCTCTCCTTACATAATCTCACCATATTTTTTTGTATGCATGTCAGATATTGTACACTGTCATGCTGAACATGTAGAGAAAATGAGAAGAGTTTTGCGCGGCAATACAATGTCATGCAGACATCGCTCCATGGTGGGTTCAATGGCAAACCCTCCCCACCTCTCTCCAGATTGTAATCCAGAGGAAGATATCTGTTCTGAGGCGGATTCAGACGCCGCTGACCACTCCTATTTACCCCCAAGGTGTTTTCTCTACCTTGGCATGATGATGTTAGTCATATCATGCATATGTTGCCTTGCAGTGCCTATTTTTGACATCATATATGTCATCTTCTTAGTTTAGACTTGTTTTGTAATGCCACCTGTCTAGTTTCTATATCATATATGGGAATTATGCAGTCTCATGTCTTTTAGCCAGCCATAATATGTGTGAAGTGCAATGCCATCCTATTTAACCAGGCATCATATATTTGAATGATATCTTGCCCATCCTTTTCTTCATTACATTTCCATTTGTCAACAATGTTTGTACATTAAACTACTCTTCCTGTGAATCAGCCATTTGGGTGGGAGATGGAAAAATCTGGAGTGAAAACAAGGCCTTCAGAGCAGACAGTGCTACCTATCGAAGCAGATCTCTTGTTGGGTCCCGATAGCTCCTCAGAGATGGATTCAGAGATAGATGACCAGTCCTATTCCCCCACTGAGGTGTATGATCTAACCTGGCACGGTTATACTGCTCATATCATGCATATGGTGTCTTGCATTGCATAGTTTAGACATCATATACACAATATTCAACACCATGTTCTTAGTTCAGACATCATATTGAATGCCCTCTGTTTAGCATAAAAATCACATATGTGAATTAAATGATGCGGTCATGATTACTTAGATAACATGTAGGTGAATTGTGTCATGCGATCCTGTTTAGTTATTCATCGTATCTTTAAATTATGTTATGCTATGCTATCCAGTTTAGATAGACATCATATATGTGAAATTATGTCATGCTATCCACTTTAGTTAAACAATATACATGTTAACTATTTCATGCCCTCTTTTTTCCACACTATCTATTGCATCTGTCTCTCATACAATGTCTGTACATTCAACTATGTTTCATGTTTATCAGCCATTTGAATTGGAGCAGGCGATGCCAGTATCTAGCAGACTAAAAACACGGTCTTCAAATAAAACAGTGCTACCTCTTGGTGGAGATAGCACCCCAGTTGTACATGCACAAGAACAAGCCCTACCACACATAACCCAAACTCTCGCAGATTGTACCCCTACTGCGATGGACAGAGAACTAGCTTCACCCAATCTAACCCCAACCCCAGCCGATAGTAACCCAGTTCGTGTTGACACATCACCATATCCACCACAGAGCTCCCAAAGAAGAGTAGTTAGTAAGGCAGCTCCAGTGCCCAAAGGGCCAGTACTATCATGGCAGACCCCAACTCCACCAGTTAGTACGCCTATTCTTGTGGAGGAAGCACAACCAGCTAGTCGTAGTTTAGCATCTATCGCATATGATGTTGTTAAATCATATGTGCGTATCTTCCCATCTTGGAAATATTATACTGAAGATGAAGGAAAATGCCAGTTGCAGGTGTTTGTCCAGGAGTTATGTGTAAGTAATGTTATTCATGGCAATTACTTTGCTTCGTCCCATACATACTACCTCCATGATGGTTATAATACAACAAATTTTCCCATTTTTATCTATAGAGAAGGACCGATTTGGAAACTCTGGATGAGGTAACCTGTGCTAATACCTCTGCTATCTTCAAGAATGCTTGGTGGCAGTATCGGAATTACTTGAAGAAAACGTACTTCACCGGCAAAGAAACTCATCAAATTCCCTTATGTTCTCCTGAGACACATTTACTGGACGACGACTGGGAACGCCTTGTTCTGTACTAGTCCCGAACCAAGAATGTGGTAAGGTATATGAGCTCATTTTCTATTTTTAAGTATTATATTCTTTCATCTTACTGTACTCTATTCATGTAGAACAAGTGCCTAAACCTGAAGAACAACTGTTCTAATTTAAGATTCCATTTCTATCACAGTTCAAAAAAGCGCTAGGCGTTAATTGTGCGTTTTGCCACCGCCTTGCGCTTTATTGACCAAAACACATGCTTATGCACAGTTATGCACAGATTAAGCACAGTTATGTGCAATGCATTTTGCCAATGCCTAGAGCCTAGGCGCGCTTAAGCGCTCGCTTAGGCGCGCCTTTTTTAACCATGATTGCTTTCCTCTTGTATCACTGTATTTACTCATACAAACTTATTTTTAAATTGAAGGATCCAAGGTTTGTTCACGCATGTTTCTTTAACAGGTTTGCTCTTATCAATAGCTCTGTTGATTTCAATTTCAATTGTGTATATAGTTGACTTTGATATCATGCACATTACTAGCATCACAACAGAGCCAATAGTGTTGTTGTACATGTAGACCCGTGGTACCCATCTGAAATCTTGTTGTGCCGTGTAGTTTACCACGCTTTGTATTCTTTCACTGATGCTTTGTCTTGAACTGATATGATTTGAATCATGTCTCTATTTTGATTTGGCAAGACAATGCAGTCACCATAGGACATAGATATATGTTTGTTTGATGCTTTTATTATGTACTAGTACTTGGCAATAGAAGACTTGGTAGTTTAATCCTGTCCACCTTACTAATGAACTGGTTCACCGAAATGAGTTTCATATACTAGTACATGCTAAACTTGTTATGTGTCTGCTTGTTTCTTCTTTTAGAATGCTGCCAGAATATTAGGGAAGAGTGCCTTATTAAGCAATGGTAAAGGAAGTAATGCAGATAAGGTTCAGGATAGTGACACATCCTTGTTGGTCTCCAACAAAGCTGATAAAACAGCTAAGGAAGACTATCTTGAAGACAGTGAGACAACCCCAAAGTCCTGTCTTGGTTTAGTGTTTGAGTTACTGGCCACTACCGCTTGTACAAGCTATTCAAACTCACTGTCTGAATCAGTTTGGTTTCTTGAGTCTCAACTAAAAGATGAAAGACATCGATCAGCTATGTTGCGACAAGAAGCGGAAGGACTGCAGAAGTCCCTGGAGCATTCAGATGCATACTTTCTGGTGCAACAGCAAGCGTTGGAGGATTTTAGCGCCAAACAGGACAAAGGTAATAAGCTTGCTAAGATTATTGCCAGCATGGTGTATACCCACAATAACATTTCTTGAGCTCTTCTGAAGTTGTTTCAGTTATGCTCTTGTTTTGCTACCGCGTTTATTTGCACTGGTGGTCAATTTTGATGGCCAGTGTACGTAATATGCTGCTTTGTTCCCTATATTTGCGCTGGTGGTGAACTTTGATGCCCAGTGGATGTAATATGTGTAATAGCAGTAATAGGCTAGCGCTAATTGCTTGCTTATTTATTTCCTTATTGTCTTGTTTAGTTGTTTGCTTGTAGTCACTCCAGTTCTTTTTCTGTGTTTTTCTAGTGGCCACAATAGCCTACTTTTGGTAACTAGGCCAAAATAATCATGGAAACACATGGACTGTTGTAACCATGGGCCTCCTGCAGGCCATATGATCCGTGTGCCTTCTTCCGGCCGTAGGATCCATTTGCCTTCTATACGGGCCTTAGGATCCATTGGCCTTCTATACAGGCCTTAGGATTCATGGGCCTTCTACGGGCCGTAGGGTCCATGGGCCTTCTACGGGATGTATGATCCATGGGCCTTCTACGGGCCGATCCATGGGCCTCATACGGGTCGTAGGATCCATGGGCCTTCTATGGGGCGTTTCATCATTTCGCCAATCATGGGTCGTACTATTCATGGACCATAACGGGCCGTTAATAGGTCGTATTTGATAACTCTATGAAAACAGCCCAACGGGTTTTTTTTACATCAAACAGACCAACATAGTAATGGTCCACAAACGGGCCGAATGTAACAACGGGCTGAATTTGGCCCACAAGCAGAAAATGACAGTAACGGGTCGTATGTATAACCGAATGCTACAAATGAGCCCAAGAATCAATGGGCCCTGAGAAGGCCGAAAGATAACTTGGGCTGGAAACGACGCAATGGAATAACGGGCCGTTAATGGGTATAAAGTGATATACTATTCATTACGGGCCAGTTTCACCACGGGCCGTTAATGGGCCAAGAGTTACAAAGGGCCTCATATGGGCCGAAAGAAGTCATGGGCCACACATGGGCCGGAAGTTAAAATGGGCTGGAATCATATTGGACGGCCCAGATGATGCTACTGGGCCTAATTCGGAGAGGTCGTAACGGGCCCTGGGTTAGTGGGCTGTAAATGGGCTATATGCGAACATGCCGTTAACAGGCTTTCTATGGGCCGGCCCGCCACCTTTTGACCAAGTCAAACGGGCCGACCTTTTCACAGGAATGGGCCTCTGCTGGGCCGTGCCACGTGTTGCCGTATCATAGGCGCCTTTGGTCCAATGAGTGGATGACATCTGTCCCAATTATGAGCCGACACGTGTTTCCTCCAGCCAATGATGATTTTACATGTGGAAAATCTGCATTGGTCGGGGCTGTTAACGGGTTATCGGATCCAAAACCGGACCCGATAGCTTAACGGTGTTCCTTTATGGTGGATGCCACGTGTCGGTCACCCTTGATGAAAGCACTTCTGTGACGCGTGATTAATCGTCATGGAAGTGGACACTTCCATGATGATAATTTTGGTAATTTCATGGAACACTTCTACGATAGCAAATGTATGACTATCTTGATTCTGTCATAAAATCGTCATCGATGTACATACATGACAAAAAAGTGACCTACTGTGACAAACATGTATCATCACAGAAGTGTATTTTTTGTAGTGATTGCATTTAACCTGCTTAATTGTCATATTATTATTTGCCATTATTCTTATACTTGTTGTGAGCTTGCAAGTACATTCGATGTACTGACATGGCGTGTCATGCCAGCTTTCAGGAAAGTCTTACCGTGCTTCTCGTGTCCACATTGGTGTCCCTGTGCTATGGAGTTCCGCTTTGTCATCGTTCCGCCGCCACATAGTTGTCGTGATCGAGGCCCCTTCATGTTCATAAAGTAATGTACATACTGTTCAGCCACACCGTGTGTGCCGCATGGCCTCGCTACCTGATGTAATATCGAACCTATGTTTCTGCTAGCATCAATAAAACGGTTGTTTTCTGTACCAAGTTGTTGTGTGTTGCCAGAAGACTAGATCTCTAGGCTAGCAATGCAAGGTAAACCGGTTGCTCTGAGTCGGGGTGCCACAATGCTTGGTATTAGAGCCACGCTGACTGTAGGACACGCAAGACCGCCGACGCGTTAGTTGAACGGTAGCTAGTTTAATATGAGTGGCGATAGTGTTTGCCTCTGATTGCTGCATTGCATGCACTTGGTTTATTATTATTTCTAATCGACTAATGGTTGTGAGTGTAGATGGCTCCAGTATCGTATGCGTGCCAGTTGGAGCTACCACCATACACTTCACCGCACCTTCTTCGGAGTATATGGCGTCACCTTTACCCACACGGTGACGACCCAGTGTATTGGGTGTATCGAGAGCGCCTAGCAGACTCAGTATAAGAGTATCATGCAGTGATTACCATGCGCAACAGTTCGACATCGGGATCTTACACTCGTTCTTCTAAGAGTGGTTTCCCTTCTACCCCTGCTCAGGTTGTTCAGTTTGTTGCGTTTGAGATTCTCGTTAAGCTATGGTATAACGAGATCTAGATGCAGACGCACCCAGGTTTTTACTTCTATCCATCCATGCATGATGATGGTCGTGTCCGCTTTCCTATCATTGATTCGGCGTCCAATAGCGCTACTAGCCACCTTTCCCACTATATCACCACTAGTTATCTTCTGATTCACAAGCTGGCTCGAGAGCTGACTTGTGCTCGCACTACTTTAGTGGACGCTAGGTCCTATCCCACTCCACCTTCCATGGGATTTACGCCTTATATTTCACCGGTTTCTAGCTCGCCAGTTACCCCGGTTACTCCTTCGAGTAGCTCGGGCACCTCGACTGTGACTCCCCATAGTGCCCATGCCGGGTGGGCTTCACTTCTCGCTACTCCTGCAGCCCCTATGCTCCAGCCTCATCCCGCACCTGCCCCAGAGGGAGAGCCCTCGAGGCAGCATCGTCTGTTACCTTTAACCTAGAGGTTTCCATTAACGTTTATAGTTCAGGATCCGAGTCTGGCTCAGGAGAGGACCCAGCAGGACCAGCAGAGCACTAGATCGTCAGAGTATCCGCAGTTGTCATGACGCTTGATGTATGGATGTAGTCCTACTTGTTATGATGTTTTGTTTCATGTATGAGCATAGTCGAACCCATCATGATGTTCCCTTTCATGTATGAGTCTATGTATAATTATGTTGGAACTTTTTGTTATTTGCCTTGGTTTTTGCTGCTTTCTTTCAGGTTTGTCACTTGCTTTTCTTCCCATTTTTGGATGTTGCTCATCTCGGTTGCCTCATATTGGGAAAAAACAATAGGATGACACGGGGAGGCAGCAGCAGTAACACTGGTGAGGATGTCCCTATTCGTCGCTCAGCAAGACCGGCAGGACATTCTCTCGAGCCGTATCCACCACCACCGCCTCCACCTCCACATCCACCATCCACTGAACCAATCATGCGCATGTTCGAAGAAAGAAGAAACAACAATCTGATTGAGCTGTTGAAAAGTGTGCAAGCTATTGTTGGGCAGAATGGAAACCAGAATGGCCATCACTCTAAACAGTCGGACTTTCAGAGGACTAAGCCTCCCAGTTTCAATCAAGTTATCGATCCTTTGGAAGCCGATGATTGGTTGTGGACTATTGAGAACAAGCTTGAGATTTCCCGCACCAAGGGAGCTGACAGGGTTCCGTTTGTTACACACTATCTTGAGGGAGTTGCCGCTATATGGTGGGATAATGCTAAAGCTATGTGGCCTGCAGGCGATGAAATCACTTGGGCTAAATTCATAGACCATTTCCACAAGTACCATATTCCCACTGGTATTATGAAAGTCGAGTAGCGTGAATTCCTCGCTCTTATCCATGGAAGCCTGTCAGTAACTGAGTATTTCCATAAGTTCAACCATTTGGCTCGCTATTCTCTCTATGATGTGGCTACAGAAGAAAGAAAGATCGACAGATTTCATGGAGGACTGAATCAACACCTCAGATGCACTCTCGGTATGCTCGATTTTCCAGATTTTCAGACTCTGGTAAACAAAGCCCTCATTGCACAAAGAGAACACATGCTCGTGCACGACAATAGCACCGTTAATAATGATCATAAATGCAAGTTCGAGCCTAAGAAGGATGGACTACCAGTGCAGAAGGCTCGTACCTCGGAGCATACTCAGGTTGACTACAAGCCCAATTGGCAGCAGAACGTTAACCAGACTACTACCCAAGTCAGGAATGTCATGACCAGCCCGGTACGTAAAGAGTGTTAGCGCAACAATTCATGTTTTGCTTGTGGGCAAACTGGGCATTATGCCAGATAGTTCCCCAAGAGCGGCAAGTCAAATGCTCCATTTAAGCCACAAGTCAACCACATGGGACCATACCCTGGCTAGAAGACCATCCAAGGGCAAGTTCACCACCTCTTTGTAGACGAAGCCTAAGAGGACCCGGAAGTCGTCATTGGTATGTTCCCTGTTAATAGCGTACCTACAATAATTTTGTTTGACTCTCGGGCTTCCCACTCTTTTATTTCGCGGAGTTTTGTTGCCCAAAACAAGTTTTCTTGCTCGATTTTCGGAAAGAGTATGATGGTACAATCCCTGGGTCCGTGCTCAAAAGCAATCTGGCTGGCCGCAATTTGGAGATTGACATTAAGGGAGTCATCTTCCCAGCTTCTTTGATATTCATCGAGTCTACCAAGTTGGATATTATTTTGGGAATGAACTGGTTGACCCAACATCAAGTATGCATCAACTGTGCGATGAGAGAAGTCACATTGACAAGTCGGGAAGGCCAAACCACACAATTCTTTGCTCGAAGAAGCATACCCAAGAATGAAATGGTCTTCGCAGCTGTAGCTGAAGAATTGGATCTAATTCCTGTGGTCAGTGAGTTTCTAGATGTATTTCTTGAGGAACTACCAGGAATGCCGCCAGACCGAGAGCTTGAGTTTGCAATTCACCTTGTGCCCAGGACCGCACCATTATACAAGAAGTATTATCACATGCCTTCATCTGAATTAGTGGAATTAAAGAAACAGCTTGATGAGATGCTTCAGAAAGGATATATCCGTCCAAGCTCTTCACCATGGGGATCACCCGCAATCTTCGTGGACAAGAAAGATGGCAGTCTCCGAATGTGTGTGGACTACCGTCAGTTGAATGATGTCACTATGAAGAACAAATACCCGCTTCCGAGTATTGATGATTTGTTCGACCAACTCAGTGCGGCAAAAGTATTCTCCAAGATTGATTTGAGGACCGCAAACCACCAGCTCAAAATCAAGAAGGAGGTTATTCCTAAGACTGCGTTCACCACTCGATATGGTCTTCATGAATATACAGTCATGTCGTTTGGCCTCACCAACGCCCCCGCTTTCTTCATGTGCATGATAAATAAAGTATTCATGGACTTCCTGGATAAATTTGTGGTGCTCTTCATTGATGACATCCTCATATACTCGAAAGGTGAAGAAAAGCACAAGGGACATCTCAGAGCAGTCTTGCAAAGACTCCGTGACCATCAGCTATATGCGAAATTCAGCAAATGTGAATTTTGGCTCAAGCAAGTTGGATTTTTGGGGCATGTTTTTTCAGTAGAAGGCATAGCCATGGACCCAAGCAAAGTGAAGGATGTGCTTGATTGGACAGCCCCCACATCAGTAACTGAGATCCGGAGTTTTCTTGGATTAGTCGGATACTACCGCCGATTCATCGAAGGCTTCTCTAAGATTGCCAAGCCAATGACAGAACTCCTCAAGAAGGATAAGAAATTTGTATGGTCTGATCAGTATGAGCAGAGTTTCAATGAATTGAAGACCCGATTCATGATAGCACCTGTGTTGACCCTTCCAGCCATCTATCGCAGCTTTAACGTATACTGTGACGCATCTAGGAGAGGTATTGGATGTGTACTCATGCAACATGAAAAGGTTCTAGCATACGCATCTCGACAACTACGACCCCACGAAGGGAACTACCCAACTCATGATTCGGAATTGGTTGCAGTTGTGCATGCATTGAAAATTTTGAGGCACTACCTCATCGGAAAAAGATGTTAGATATTTACCGACCACAAGAGTCTCAAGCATATATTCACCCAAACGGACTTGACCTTTGATAGCGAAGATGTCTCGAATTGGTCAAGGATTATGATCTTGGACAATAATGAATTTTTTTGCATATGTATTAAGACGCTTGGCCTGATTTCAAAATTGTCCAGAGTTTTATATGTAGTTTTCATTACAAAATGATGGGTCTCCTTCCAGAACTTTCCAATTACGAGTACGAGAATTGAAATACATAAAAATTCTCAATTCTCTATGGCGTCTAGTAGATAGAAACAAGAAAATCAGAAGAATCTTTCTCTCTATTCGCTATCATTCCGCGTCTTCGACTTCTATTAGTTTCTTTTCTTCTTTAATGCAATAGCTATAGTTTGATATAAGAATCCATTTCTCAAAGTAATGGAAAGCATTCTCTTATTGGAAATGGTTCGAAAATCGCTATTCCACCTTTTAGGTATCGTGAAAAGTGATACCTATGAAGATCATGCATTTCAGTCAAATTCAGTTAAATTACCATCCCGGTAAGGCCAATGTGGTTGCCAATGCCCTCAGTCACAAGCCCGCCAATTTGAACGCCCTGATGGAGTCCTTGCCTCCCGAACTCCAAGAAGAGATTGCTCAGCTTAACCTGGTTATTGTTGAGGCTGACCTTGCCAATATATTGGAAGTTACCCCTACCCTCAAAGAATAAATCTACATGGCCCAGCAAGATGACTCGGTCCTGCAACACCATGTCAAGCGTATGCAAGAAGGCAAGACCGAGGATTTCTCGAAGGATGAGCAAGGTACTCCAAGGATTCGAGGACGGATTTGCGTACCTGAGCTAGCAGACCTTAGAAAGAAGATCTTGACAAAAGCGCACAAATCTTCGTACTCGATTCATCCAGGAGGTACCAAGATGTACAAAAACCTTTGTCAGGCATTTTGGTGGGATGGAATGAAGAAGGACATCGCCTATTTGTTGCTTTTAGCGATATATGTAACAAAGTGAAGGAAGAACATCAAAAACTCGCCGGACTTCTTCAACCTTTGCCCGTTCCACAATGGAAGTGGGACGATGTCTGCATGGATTTCTTCACAGGTCTACAAAAGACTCACCCAGGCAATGATGCAGTATGGGTTGTGGTGGACATGCTGACAAAGGTAGCTCACTTCATTCCCATCTGAACCACCTATCGAGCCAATCAACTCGCATAGCTATATGTGTCCAAAATCATCAGTTTGCATGGAGTGCCAAGAACTATCACTTCCGACAGAGGTTCTCTCTTTACCTCAGAATTCTAGTAACGTCTCCATCAAGCTTTGGGGACCGCACTAAAGTACAACACCGCTTATCATCCTTAGACAGACAAGCGGACTAAGTGAGTAAATCAAATACTTGAAGATATGCTCCAAGCATGTGCTTTGGCTCAAGGGCCCAAGTGGGAAGATTGTCTGCCTTATGTTGAGTTCTCCTACAACAACAGCTTCTAGACCATCCTCAAGATGTCACCATATGAAGCTTTGTGTGGCCGTAAGTGCCGCACTCCGCTAAATTGGTCTCAAACCAGAGAAAGCCACATTTTTGGAATCGGCTTAATGATGGAGGCTGAAAAGCAAGTCAAGGATATCCGAGATAGATTGCAATTGGCTAAGTCCCGACAAAAGAGCTACTATGACTCAAAGCACCATCAGATCAATTTTAAACCCGAAGAGTATGTTTACCTCTGAGTCACACCCATGAAAGGAGTCAAGAGGTTTCAGACCCGAGGAAAACTTGCACCCAGATATATTGGTCCGTTCCTAGTTATGTCCAGAGTTGGTATAGTTGCTTATCAATTGGAACTACCACCGGAATTGTCAGAAGTGCACAATGTGTTCCATGTATCACAGTTGAGAATGTGTATCATGCCACCCGAGAAAAGGACTGATATGGAAGAGATAGAGCTTGCTAAGGATTTAACCTATGAGGAGAAACCGTTCCGAGTATTGGATGAAACAGAAAGAGTCACTCGCAGTAAGGTGATAAAATTTTATAAGGTATACTGGGAGCATCACACCGAGGAAGAAGCAACTTGGGAAACAGAGGACTTTTTAAGAGCATCCTATCCAGGATTGTTTTCCCGAGCAACCGAATCTTGAGGACGAGATTCATCCTAAGTGGGGGAGGTTTGTGACACCCTGGTTTTTGCTCTTTTTATTTTTTGGATTTCTTTGCCTTTTTGCTTGAATTTGGAGTTTGAATCAACTCAATTGGACTTAACCACTTGGAAATTCCCTTGATTTTCACCCAAGCGACTCACCTCCCTCTCAAACACCTCATTTCCTCTTTGATATATCACAAAATGGCCAGAGGATCTTCTCTGAAATCACACTTTAGTCACTTATGCTCCAAAGCAACCCTCATTTTTCTTGCCCAGCAAAATCTGAGAAAATTCTTGAATATTCTTTGGACCTTGGCACACCTCCCTGTGCAAAAATATTTCATAGTTATTTGGAATATTTTTGCTATAGAAAATATTTTCTGTTATGGCCAGAAAATGCAGTTTCTACGGGAAGTGCATTTTCCCTTGATCTAATGAAGCTGCAATTTTTGGGGCTTCATTACCCTCCTAACAAACCCATAACCACCAAAGTTTAGCCCGAAACTCCTTCTAGATTTCTCTCTATTAACCTCACAAGTTTCTGTCCAGAAACTTAACAGGATTCTACACTCCCAACCAATCGACCTGTGCTCAACTCAAAACCTTGGATCAACCCAACCTAGCAAGGACTACATGCCAGACATGATTTTAATGTGTTGTGTGGCATGATGCCAGAGTTCATGTGATGACCACGCGTGTGCATGATGCCAGGCAGCTAGTCAACACGCTCTGGAGGCCACCAACGTCTCCGTGGCGCTCAGACTCGCTTCACGCTTGCGCAGCTTGTCAAACCGCACCACCATCGTCATCCTGAAGCCATTAACTCCCCATGGTGCTCGCCGACGCCGAAGCTCAACGCAGCGAGCGCGGGCACGACGCGTGCAAGCATACAGTACGCCCGTGCCCCTGTGCTCTTCGCCACGCGAGCCCCTGTGCTCGTCTCCTCCATCCCGCAGTGGTTGTGTGAACCCAGACCTCTTCTCCCCCTCTCACTGGAGCTCTTTGTCACCGTGCACCGTCTCTAGAGTGCTCCGATGGATCTCGAGACCCCCTTCCCCTCCGCCTATAAATACAGCCCCATCTAGCCTCTCCGAGCATCTCAACACACTCACACAACCACCACGACACAATAGATAAGCCGCAGCCCGGCCGGCAGGTCTTTGGCCGCCGTTCCTGACCCGAGATCACTGGTGATCCCCTCTGTTGCTTCCCACCCCTCCAAAGCCTCTCGAGCTCGACCCACTCCTCTGGTGAGCCTCTGGTGATCCACTGGTGCTCGCTAAACCACTTGGAGCCCCTGAAACCGCCCTCTCTCGCCGTCTTCTTCATCTCTGGCGATCTCCGTCTACAGCCATCGCTGAAGACATCGTTTCCGAGCTACTCTGACCATCCCTCACCAAGCTACGGGTACAGGGAGGTGTGTTAGGGCCTCCTCTAACCATCCCTCCCTGTCAAAACGACCGTCGAGCTGTCCTCGCCAGAGAGAGCCCCGGCAAAGCGTCGTTGTCCTTTGTTTCTCTCCCCCTCCCCTTCAAACCAGACAGGTGGGGCCCGCCGTCAGCCACCTAGCTGCTCCCTAAGCATTATGAGTGGACGCGCCCCGCGGGTTTACGCTTTCGACGTGACCCCCCTTGGTTTTTCTTGTATTCAAATTTAATTCAAATTTTGACCAGAAACTTTGACCAGTCGTAACTCCTAAACCATAAGTCCAAATGAATTGATTCTTTTTTGCATTGTGTTTATATCGAAATATTCTAGCAGCACACCAAATTTGAGATTTTTCTCGGATGTCTAGAATTTCTAGGGAATTTCAGAAGTGTTCTTGGTATTTGCTTTTTGCCGTTTTATTTATTTTCAGAAGGATAAGCTTGCCTAGAGGAGAACTAGGAGGAGTGTGACCCTCTTCTGTGCTAAGGAAGCCACACAAATATTTGCATGGTGTCACTTCAATAATTATGATTTTTCCAACTTGAATATAGTTTATTTCCTGCATTTAATCATTTTATAAATATTGCTTCTGCTAGTTTATTTGACATGATTGAATTGCTTAGTTGTTGTAGTGTTTGAGTGCATGGACTAGTGTGAGGTAGTAGAAGTATTTTTGGTAGTATGGCTATGGTTTGGTTATGATCAGTATCATTTTCATATATGAGTTATTATTTTCACTATGTTAATGGCATGACTAAAAATGATGGGATTGAAAACCAGTGAAGTTGAAACCAGTGTGTTAAAGTGATTAGTAGTGCAAGTAGAATATTCAATGATGCTGATCCATTTACTTTAGTGATATGCGGATGTAGCGCATGTCAGCTAGTTGCATGTTCATGGCATACTATGACTCGAGTTCTTTTATTTCAAGTTAAACCTGATGATAATTCAACTTGAACATAATGTTGATCGAGTCATGGTGCCACCAAATCGAGCTTCCCAGTGCAACCACATTTTCCTTTATGGGGAGGCCTTTATTCGGTCTGTTGTGATGCTTCTAGTCGGTACATCCAACAAGGGAAGGTTATGGGCGTGCGGTACCCTGGCCTGGTAAGCAGACATAAACTTGTGTGCCCGTTGTTGTTATGGTACCTTGTCCCTGTTTGGACCGGTGATTGTTTTGCCGCGATGGTGGCCGTTGGATGTCATTGGTTGACATCGGGGCCACCCATGACTTATCCCAGAGGGGAGTTGGTCGTACTGGCCGAGAGAGTGTCATGTCAATGGGTTGGTTCTGTCGGAATGCCGTTGGTCCACCCGAACGGGAGTGCGAGGCCATGGGTTCTGTGGTGTGGGTACAGTGTACTAACCTCTGCAGAGTGTTTATTAAATCTATTGATAGTCGCTTCCTCGGTTATGGACACAACTCGTAAGTAGTTAACACCATGGATCAACATATTTAAGTTAATCTTGCACACTAAAGTTATATGGTTGGCACTGGTTATGCAATGAGATTGTTGAGACCATGGAGATGGTCGTTATTGTGGGAACCAAAGTGTTGGTTTCGGTTGTGATCCGGGAGTGATCACTGTTTTGATGATGTTGGTTACGAGGTAACCCGTTTGGTAAGAGAGTCCGAGGGACTCGGTGCACAAGTATGATTCACTTCATGAGTAGTATGTTGAAGCATTGCATTTAACCTGCTTAATTGTCATATTTTTGTTTGCCATTATGCTTATACTTGTTGTGAGTTTGCAAGTACATTCAATGTACTGACCTGGAGTGTCATGCTAGCTTTCAGGAAAGTCTTACCGGATCGGAGTGCTTCCCGTGTCTAAATCGAGTCCACATCAGTGTCCCTGTGCTATGGAGTTCTGCTTCGTCATTGTTTCGCTGCCGCATAGTCGTCTAGATCGAGGCCCCTTCATGTTCATTAAATAATGTACATACTGTTCAACTGCATCGTGTGTGCCGCTTGGCCTCGCTACATGAGGTAATATCAAACCTATGTTTCCGCTAGCATCAATAAAGCAGTTGTTTTCTGTACCAAGTTGTTGTGTGTTGCCAGAAGACTAGATATCTGGGCTGGCAATGCAAGGTAAACCGGTTGCTCATAGCAGGGGTGCCACAGCTACTGTGTTTCGCATTCCTCCGTCCTAAGATTGGCAATGCTTGTTGTAATCATTTTTTCTTCAGAAACAGTGGACACGCTCTACCGTGCAAATCCTCACGGTCGTCGGTAACATTGCTACTCACTTTCGCTGACGTGTGGGACAGCCGGCATCGGGGTCCACTATCCATGCACTAAATTACTTTGTCCTAGAGTGCACAACTGCATGGTAGACTACCCCGATCGTAGCGCCGCAATAATGCCCAATGAGCCGTCAAATCACAAAACCCCCACATTTCCAGGAGTAAGTTGGATGGACGAATCAACCATCATTTTACTCTTCTCCCTCAGCTTCCTCTCTTGAAGAAAACCCCAACTCGCTTCTCCCTCATCTTGTTCCTCATTTCTTCAAGACAACCCCGACCTACTTCTGCCATTGTTCTTGTCTCCCAAAGAAGGAAAGGTGAGTGCATCAATGGTGTTGATTCTGGCCAAGGCCCGGTCTTGCAACCCCGAGACTGACCCTATAACTCCCTCTTTGTTCTTCTATTGGGTTTGTGATTATGGTTTCTTTTTTTATTTCTATTCGACAGTGTCTTGATGGACCCTGGAGCACCGGCTGACGTGATGTCTATGGCTCTGGCCAAAACCGTTGAGGCTCAGGGTACGAAGAAGCGCAAGCACCCCGCCGAGACTACAGTAGACAAGCTAAAGGCCATCGCCCTGTCCAAGCCCCCCCTCTATGGGATCCCTCATTAAGAAAGTCCAGGTAATATCTCTTCTTGTCGGTCTTTTTGGTGATCCTGATCGTGTTTTTTCACGTAACACACAGTACTAGTACTAGTAGTACAACTTTCTGGGTGATCTAGCATGTAATTTTTGTGTGCCAAATGACGGTTCTAAATTGCTCTTTTGACCAAAACATGCGAGAGGTTGACACTGATTTCTTATAGATTACTTTCAACTACTCTATGAGCATCAATGCTAGCTGTAGGAAATGCAAGATTTTAGCTCTCATGCCTTTGAATAGAGTATATTAGCCTCAGTAACTTGTGTTATGGATATTTCAAGTAATCCCTCTGCAGTCATGCCTTTGAAGACATGGTCTACTATCTTTTTTCACTCATTTGTATGCGTATACGTAGTCTTATATGGAGTAAAATATCAAAAATCATCTTATATTTCTGAACGGAGGTAGTAATAAAATATTTGGTTTCTGTTTGAATTAGATCCAGGTCCACGGCGGAGATGAAGTTCTCAAAGTCGTGTCGTGTGAACTGGAAGATCTGAGGATGAGTTCTACTACTAAACTATCCAGCTACAGTGTCTTTGTCGCCATGTGTCGTGAAGTAGTGTTTTCCTATAGCATTGTTGTCGGGCCTGTTCTCGAGGGTGTACTTCACCAAAACAATTTCCTGGTTGTGCCATCGATTATGAAGAGTGTGGTTCTTGTAAAGCTTCCCAACAAATCTGATGCAGACTGTCTTCATCGTCATGTTTATGAGTGGAAAGAGCACTCTGTTAGGTTCTCCAAGGTTGATGAGATGGCAATGGTGCTGGTAGACATCTCTCACGAAGACCATGGCCTAGACAGTTATGCGGGGTACATCCCATAGGTCGGTGGCAAGAAATAGTCTACAGAGTTTAATTAGTGCAACTTTGCTTGACTGTAGTAAGTACTATTGTGCAGTACTTGATTTGTGTGTGTGAACCTTGTATTGTTTAGTAGTGCCACTTTTGTTGTATGGTGAGTCACGAGAACAGTCTATGTTAATGTCTATCCACTAAATTCAGTTTGTATATTTTTAAGTATCCAGATCATCTTTTTGTGAGGACGGTTTATCAATTATGGTTACACTCCAATATCTGTATGCATTGCAGGGTTTATCTCACCCACCAGGATTTCCAGTCCCATGGATGTTCGGTCCATATGATTTGGCATGACCTTTGCACTGTCTTGCTTGTGGGAGTAAGCGGGGGACCTGTATGCCGCCCATAACTAGATGATCAACTTTCTGTTTAGAACTTGAACATAGAGATTTCCTGGTAAGGATTCACTCGTGTCACATCAAGCAAATCTTATTGATTTAATGTCATGTTTTTTTACTTTTGCTGCAATTTTACGATGCAAGTTTTGCCATGTGACATTCGTTACAAAATAAACCGCTTGGTTTGCTCTGTGATGGTTTTTTTTAGGTTTCACTTCTTATGTCGTGTCAGTAACAAAGGCATTGTCCATCAATTATATTACTGGACACAATTGGATCAGTTTGTTGTCAGAGTACAATCTGAAGCCCTATGATGAAGTGTAGTTTGGTTTAACAAACCCGCCACAATTAGTATTTCTCGTGTTTAAAAGAAATGAAGAAAAAGAATGGATAAAGGTCACAGAGCCTAGTCAAGTTAGAAAGTTGATCATAGCAGACCATAGATGATCATTGTTATCTCGCACATCGGTACCACCTTCAGCAACGGATCAAGCACCGACACCCTCTCTGATGGCACTTGCTCTAGCACTGATAGTGGCAACAACTGAGTCTGGTCCACCTTAGGATTGGGCACCGACCGCGTTAGCGGATTAGGCTGATCTACCAGAGGATCGGGCACCGACACGGGCACCAGCTCCGACACTGGCACCAGCTCCACAAGGAGCACCATCTCCGGCAGCAGCAGCAGCACTAACAGTCGCACCAGCACGGGCACCAGCAACAGCTCTGGTACCTGCACTAACACTTGAATTTGCAGTTGCATCTGCTCCGGCCCATGCAGTGACAACAGAACCAGCAGTTGCACCGATAACAGACCGAGCTGCATTTCACGCTACATATACCAAAGTCCTTATAAAAACCTACATCTCCACCTTCTTGGTAAGCATTGGCCGCCCAAGTGCTTCGTTCTTTTTTTCATGTTGTTTCACATGATTCACTGTGTTGATCTAACTGCTTGTATATGTCTTCTTGTTTGCAAACAGAGAATTCCTAGAGGAACGAGGGAGTCATTCAACAATCCAGGCGACCATGGCCAAGTTTCTCTTACCATGCGCGGCCTTGGCATGAATGAACCTGCTCAATATACCATAAGTACAAAGGATGGTCGCGTGATGATTGATGCTAAAGGATGGTCAAGGTTTAAATCTAAATCAAATCTTGCGGTAGGGGATGATGTCAAATCGAACTTTCTCAGCAAGGAGAGGTGGTCCAAATCAACTTTGAAATTCTTCAGTAGCAGCATGCAACTGCCGAACTGATCTATCCTCCGAGAGATTTTGATGTAATAATATGGCATGGTGAAACAAGTGTCCTATGTGTATAAGTAGTATGAAAATATTATTTATCACGTAGGATATCATGAAAGAAATGCAACTCTGATTGCTGCTTAGTAATTGTCGTTCGATTTCATTCTAATAGCTCCCGTGCTTTATTCAATTTTCTGTATTCGCCTTGCAACGGCATCTAAAACCAGCGCCGTACCGATTACTTGCAATAAGAAATGTGATGAGTTAGAACACATGGGCCCCCAAACATGCAGGCCCATCGGCCCATGGCCCAAAGTCTAAAACCGTCAGCTTGTCTGAGTATTATATTCTTAGCTGAACCCCCATACTATGTTATAGATATTCCCCTTGATTTTTCTTATGTATAAATTTGTGACATAAAAGATTTTTATATTTCTTTACAGAGGGAGTATCTCTCTCTCAAAAATATATTATGTGTAACTAGTTACTCCTGCTATTCAACTTCCATTTGCTGATATGTGGGGCATCCGGCAATCGGGTCCACGTGCCATGAACCAAATTAGAGTGAACAAATGCACGGTAGACTCACCCCGGTCGTAGCGCCGCAGTAATGCCCAATGAGCCATCAAATCACAAAAACTCCCACCTTTCCAGCTGTAGCAGTAAGCTGGATAGACAAAGCAGCAATATTTCACTGGGCCTGAATCCCCTTCTCCCTCGTCTGCTTGTTCAGAGAAAACCCCCTCTCGGAGATTGCATATGGTTTTCTCATGGAGAACCAGGTATGAATTCTTCATCCATCCCCGATAAATCCAAGTCCCTTGGTCGCGGGTAATCCTAGGATGGCAGCCGCCGGCGTTGATGTATTTTTCTTCCTACTGAATCTAGTGTGTTTCATTTGCAGCGCCCAATGTGTGAGGACCCTACAGGTTTCTGTGCCCTCGGCGAGACGCCACACTTGTTCCTTCTCATACTAACACAGGATTTTAAAATGCACACAGTATGTTCCTAAAATCCTCTTTTCTATCTGAGAGGGTTGGGTTTTTGAACATTTTGTCGACTAATTTGGAAATTTGGATTGCTATATTTGGATAAAAGGTACTAGTACCATGGTCAACACTGACATGAAGGAGGAAATTATTTCTAGATTTGGATAGCGAATACATTGTGTTCTCATATTATTTTCCCTATAGTGCATTCCTTGCTCTGCCAGAACACATCTACTCAAGATGGTCGGCCTTACCATAACTGAATACACTAGTTTAATGGTCCCATTGAAGACAAGCCATGGATATAAGTTTTGAGTTGGATTCATGAACCAATAAGATCGCTGCTTTTTTATGGCCGAACTTGGATAAACTTTCTCAAGTGTTACGGGCTGAAAGTTGGCGCACTAATGTTGATGGAAATAGCAGAACCTAGTCGCATCTTCATTGTGATCTTCCACCCCGACGGCGTTCCAGTAATTCATCCATGTTAGTTTTGTATCTGATTCTTACTTGTTGCCACGATTACTTCTTAATCCACCTATTCTTTCTAAGTAATCACAATTTAACTATAGAAGTAGCAACGATTTGCATTCCCTTCTCTCACGAAGATGCTACTTCTAACTAATATTTCTTATAATTGGTGGCACGTGTAGGTTATTTCAAAGTTAAGCATGCTACTCGTTTGTTATTCTATAAGAACTCTACTGTTACTAATGGCACTAAAGTTGACTGGGACGACATCCACAAGTTCCTATACTTTATTGATCGTCTTGAGGTCCTTGTGGGGCGTTTCAATGGTGGAAGGCCACATGGGATATGTGTGCCATTGCCACACACGTTGAACAGGTCCAACTGTGTCGAGAAACTTATGGTACGAGATGTTTTCAGTTATATATGTTGTTCATAAACTCTTGCTTATACACGGTTTAACAGTTGTGATCTTGAAACAGAAACTGCCCAGTTCTATTGTTCCTATACAGATGCCTGACCATGGTCGGCTCAGAATTGCGCTTGGTCACAACATGATGTTTATGTCCACCTACTTCATTTCCCTTGGAGGTGAAAAGATACTTATTCATGGGCGATCTCAAATAATGAAGGCCCGTCAATCTTGGAGAATAGGACAGAAGGTTATGCTCATGCTTTTACATGGCTCTAAAGCGAATATCCTGTTTATTAACCACACTGCAAGATGAAGCCGCTTTCAGAAGGTTGTGGATGCCCGGGATGGTGCCTGGGCCTTGTCCTGGGGCTTGGTGGCCTCACCCTTGGTTAACTGTAGGCAAAGTAGCACTGTTCGAGGTGTGCTTTGTACAGTTGAACCTGTATAAGTACTCATACTACTTTCAGCTATGGTTGTTAATTGCCCCTTCTGGTTTCAGTTGAGGTTGTTAAGTACTCATGTTGCTTTTACAGTTTGTCATGTTTATTCAGTCATGTCTTCCTCCAGTCGCCAAAACCAAACAAGCGCCGGTGGGACCGTCTGCTTCCGCCTCCCATGGCTAGGTGTGCCTCAGCGCACACATCGCCACCCCACCGTCACCTAAATCATTTACGCTGACGTCCGAGGCCTCGCTGTCGTCCTCAGCGCACTTTGGTGCGCTCGCCGCGGCGCCGCCCTCTTGTGTTGTCAACATGGTCAACAAACAAGAGGAATCGGGAGAGGACTGTATGTGGAAAGGATGAGAGTAGGTGCCCATCATGTCCATGGCCGTATGCAAGGAAGTTCCTCATTTTTTGTTATATACTCAATTGTCGGTGTATAGAAAAAGAAAATGCTTCCTCCTAGTGGTTTGCTGACATCTGGGACCCACGACATTGTCAGCGTATATAGTCAATAGACAAGATATCATCACAAGATCGGCTGACACCTGGGACGTAGCTGCTCAGGCAGTATTTTTTTGTTATTGTTGAGACAGAGCAGGGTTTCAACTGGGCTGTGGCCCATCTAGCCCAGGCTTATATTTTATGTTCACCACATGACTAGCCCAGCTATTTTTTCTTTGTGAAAATGAGCCCAGTTTATTTTTCTGAAGAATACCCAATCCAGGCCTACTTATTTTTCTCCGCCCTGATGGGCTGCAACTCTTTCAAGACGGCTGCAAATCTTGAAAGTAATATCAAATGGGCTATAAATATAAAAAACAGACGACAAATTAGCAATTACTTTCAAATTTCTGATTTTTTTTCACATTTTTAGGTTCCAATTTCACTGGGCTTTAACCTAATTTCAATACATCTTCAAATTACTTTAAATCTGGCTTGACATTTTGATATTAAAAATTGTTTGGACCCCACCGAAATATGCAAAATTTTGTTTAAATTTTTAACCCTGGCCCTGGCCAACAAAAAAGGGACTGCAATAAATTGCATAAGAACTTGCAATGAGCTGTAAATTATTAAAAAAATAGGGAATGGTCTGACTTGTGGGCCTATTAAGTTGACGCGTATGCAGGTTTTTTTTACTTATCATATACGTCAACAAACAATTCTAGCAAACGTGACCCTTGGATGTCAATCCAACGGCCGTCGTGCTTCTTCAATATCTATTCTTCTTGCTCCAGCCGCCAAATCCAGCGCCGGCAGGACCGCCTGCTCCTGCCTCCCATGGCCGGTTGTGTTGCCTGATACGTCTCCAATGTATCTATAATTTATGAAGTATTCATGCCATGTTTACAACAATTTTATATGGCTTTGGTATGATTTGCATGGAACTAACCCGGACTAAGGTTGTTTTCAGCACAACTACCGTGGTGTTGTTATTTGTGCAGAAATGAAAGTTCTCCAAATGAGTAAAACTTTTTGACGATTTTTTTGGAACAAAAGAGACCCCCGAAGCTTCGTGGAAGGACCAGAAGGTGAAGGAATAGGGCACAAGACACCAGGGTGCGCCTGGGGGCCCAGGCATGCCCCAGTGGGTTGTGCTCACCTCGAGGCCCATATTCATGTGAAACCAACGCCAAAAAATCCTATAAATAGAGAAACCATCAAAAATAACCCTAGATCAGAAATTCTGCCACTGCAAGCCTCTATAGCCATGAAAAACCAATCTAGACCCCGTTCCGGCACTCCGCCGGAGGGGGAAATGATTACCGGTGGCCATCTTCATCATCCCGGCGACCACCATGATGAGGAGGGAGTACTCCACCATCAAGAGCTACTAGTACAAACCCTCAAGGCTGAGGGTTTGTACCAGTAGCTATGTGTTTAATCTCTCTCTCTCTCTCGTGTTCTTGAGATGTCACGATCTTGATGTATCGCGGGGTTTGTTAATATAGTCAGATCATATGGTGTTTTCCCCTATCTATCTTGCTGGGAATTGAGTTTCCCATTTGAGATTTCGTTTTATCGGATTGAATAATTTTATGGATTTAAGAGCACTTGATGTATGTCTTGCTATGAATACCCGTGGTGACAACGGGGTATCGTATTGATTCACTTGATATATTTTTTAGTACTCAACTCGCGGGTTCCCGAGGTGACATTGGGGTAATCTATGCATAGGAGTTGATGCACGTTCTCATCTTTGTTTCTCCAGTAGAAATCTTAGGGCACTCTTTGAGGTTCTTCATGTTGGATTGAGTATTATGACTATTAATTTGCTTTTCGGTTATTTTAGTATGAACTCTTGATAGATCGATCGGAAAGAATAACTTGGTATTATTTTAGTATGAACTCTTGGATAGATCGATCGGAAAGAATAGCTACAAACAATTTCTTCTTATGTTCTCCACAAAATAGGAACTTTGGAGTGATTCTTCATCGCATGTTGAGGGGTGGTTATATGATCCAATTATATTAGCATTTTTGAGAGATTGCCCTAGCGAAAGTACGGACCCTAGGCCTTGTTTTCAAGCATTGCAATACCGTTTGTGCTCCATTTTATCAATTGCTACCTTGTTGTTTTTTATTGTTCTTATTACAAAAACCAATATCTACTATCCATATACACTTGTATAAACATCTCTTCGCCGAACTAGTGCACCTATACAAATTACCATTGTATTTTGTGTGTTGTTGGGGACACAAGAGACTTTTTATTATTTGGTTGTAGGTTTGTTTGAGAGAGACCATCTTCATCCTAAGCTTCCCACGGATTGATAAACCTTAGGTCATCCACTTGAGGGAAATTTTCTAATATCCTACAAAACTCTGCGCTTGCAGGCCCAACACGAGTCTACAAGAACAAGTTGTGTAGTAGACATCACTGCCACACAGGCCTCACTGCCCCCTACTACTCCCACCGCTGGCCAGGCCATCCCTCTACTCACCCACATCCCTCCACTGATGTAGTTTTGCTGCCTCTGTGCATTCCCTTCTTGGGTCTCGCCGTCGACCATCGCGCTGGTGTTCTTGGCACGACGTGGTCAACATTGTTAACAAATGATGACATTGGAAGAGGGATGTACATGGAGAGGCTAACTGTTGGGACCCACATGGTCCATGCCCGCACACAAGCAAGTACCTCCTTATTATGGCAAAAAGAATGGATCCTCCTAATGACAGCTAGGACTTACCAGCTATATCTTTGCATGGAAGAAAGTGCCTCCTTATTAAGAGAAAAATAACAAGTGCTCCCCATGACATCTGGGGCCCACCAGATTTGGAGGATGACTTGTGGCCCTACTAAGTTGACGTGTACGCAGGGCTTTGTCAACTTAGTCAACAAACAATTCTATCACCAGTGACCGTTGGATTGTTAACATCCAACGGTAGTCCTGCTTCTTCAACCTCTGATTTTCTTGCTTCAGCCATCCAAACCACCGCGTACTCCTACCACCCGTGGCCGGCTGTGCTGCCGTGCAAGCCTCACCGCCCCCTACTACTCCCACCGCTGGCCAGGCCATCCCTCTACTAACCCACACTCCCTGTTATTCTGCGGTGACGACAGTCTCACACCACAAACGAACCAGTCAACCCTCGTACTACCCTCTGCATGTTCCCAGGCTCCGCGTCATTCCCTACCTCACCATTTTCCACCACCAAGTGTTGTTCACGCGGCGTGGTCAACGTGGTTAACGAATGACAGCAATTAGAAGAGGACTGTATGTGGTGAGGCTGAAGATGGACCCATCAGCTACATCTTCACACGCAAGGAAGTGCCTCCTTATTATGCGCCCCTGTCATCTCGGACCCACCATCAATATCTTCACATGCAAGGAAGTGCCTCCTTATCCTCCCTGACAGCTAGGGCACACCCGGTCGAAGCGTACATAGTGTTATCAGTCTGGTTGCAAACGTGTATGTACATATTGGTCCATCGATCTTTCTACCATGATGAACCGTGGCCCAGTAAGGAGCGGTAGCTATTCAGGCAGTCCCGTCTATATCATGTACACGTACATACAGGCGGGGTCTTGAACGCATACAGTGACGGCGTCTTGTTCATCTGCAGCTAACCGACTGGGTCAGAACGGAGAAACAACATCGTGTTCATCGGGAGCCAACCGGCTTGGATGGAACAGCCGAAAAGGGGTCTGGCATACCGCAAAATGGAGGAAACGGACTTGTGTTCGAGCTCCTATGGTCGAAACGGGGTGCTTTTGATTGGGAGGGGTGTGGCGTACCACAAAATGGAGGAAACAAACTTTTGTTGGAGCGCCTACGGTCGGAACGGGGGGTCCTTTCATCGTGAGGGGTGTGGCGTACCGCAAAATGGCACTCCACCTGCTACTATTCATCCACCGTCTACTACCTCGCTCGAGCCTCCATGGGATATTGTTCATCCACCGTCGACCTCCTCCAGCCTCCACCTGCTACTGTTCATCCATTGCGTCTCCCTCCTGCCTCCACAGGCTCCTATTCATCCACGGGCTCCTGTTCATCGAGCCTCCACCGGCTACTGTTCAACTAGCCCTCCACGGGGTCTTGTTCATCCAGCCCCCACCGGCTACTGTTCACCCAGCCCTCCACACGGGGTCATGTTCAACCAGCCCTCCACGAGGTCCTGCTCATCCACCCCCAAGCGGCTCGGGTTTCTGGCGGCCTCCTCTAGATCTGGGTCCTGTTCATCCAGCGGCAACAGCCTCTACTACCACGGGGTCCTGTTCATCCAACCCCCATCGGGAACTATTCGCCCAACCCCCAACAATGCTCATTGTTCATCAAGAGGCAGCAGGTTCGATCGACTTCAGTTAGTAGCAGGAACGAAGGAATCCCTCGATCAGGTTTAGTTAACAGCCAGGGATCAAATGGTCGCTCGGGTTGAGCAATGCGTAGCGAGTGCAATCGCTCGGGTTTAGTAGGTGAACGCCTCGCTCAGGTTCAGTTAGAGCCCAACGCCTCGCACACAACACGTACGTGTACGAGAGAAACGCGCAATCCCTTCGTTCATCGCTCGGCCCCGACCACCCACCGTAACCAGGAACTCCCCGATATTTTCCTTGCCCTCGCTTCTACCACGAGTTTTCTGTCACGGACGGCCCAAAGAATGTCATACAGCTACATCTCCGGCCCACCCAGGACTAAAAGCCCATTTCTGTCATGATTTTTTGTCATAGAAGTAGGATCCCACCACATCTATGATGATACCGGGTTTTGTCACAATTATCGTCATAGAAGTGTCATAAGCATGACAGAAAAAAATTCATTCGGCCCAAAATGTCATGGATGTGTCCCTTTTTTGTAGTGATGGCAAATAATGTAATGCAAGAGATGAGAGTTTATGGTGGGTACTTGGTAGGCTTGATGTAGAACCTCCCCGGCAACGGCGCCAGAAATTCTTCCTACTACTTCTTGAGCTTGCATTGGTTTTTCCCTTGAAGAGGAAAGGGTGATGCAGCAAAGTAGAGATAAGTATTTCCCTCAGTTTGAGAACCAAGGTATCAATCCAGTAGGAGGTACACACAAGTCTCCGATCTAAGCACCTGCACAAACAATCAATCACTTGCACCCAACGTGATAAAGGGGTTGTCAATCCCTTCACGGTCACTTGCAAGGATGAGATCGCATAGAGATAGATATAAAAGATTACTAAAACATAAAACAAAACAAAAGTAAATAAATTGCAGCAAGGTATTTTTGGATTTTTTTGGTTTATAGATCTGAAAATATATGATGGAAAATAGACTCGGGGGCCATATGTTTCACTAGAGGCTTCTCTCTTGAAAGAAAACATACGGTGGGTGAACAAATTACTTTCGAGCAATTGATAGAAAAGCGCAAAGTTATGATGATATCCAAGGCAATGATTATGAATATAGGCATCACGTCCATGTCAAGTAGACCGAAACAATTATGCATCTACAATATTACTCCACACATTGACCGCTATCCAACATGCATCTAGAGTATTAAGTTCATAAGAACGGAGTAACGCCTTAAGTAAGATGACGAGATGTAGAGGGATAAACTCAAGCAATATGATGAAGACCCCATTTTTTACCCTTGATGGCAACAATACAATATGTGCCTTGCTACCCCTACTTTGTCACAAGGTGAGGACACCGCAAGATTGAACCCAAAACTAAGCACCTCTCCCATTGCTAGAAGAACCAATCTAGTTGGCCAAACCAAACTGATAATTTGAAGAGAAATACAAAGATATTTAATCATGCATAAAGGATTTCAGAAAAGACTCAAATAATATTCATTGATAATCTGATCATAAATCCATAATTCATCATATCTCGACAAACACACCGCAAAAGAATATTACATCAGGTAGAACTCCAAGAACATCAAGGAGAACATGGTATTGAAGATCATAGAGAGAGAAGGAGCCATCGAGCTACTAGCTATGGACTCATAGGTTTGTGGTAAACTACTCGTGCTTCATCGGAAGGGCAATAGAGTTGATGTAGAAGCCCTCCGTGATTGAATCCCCCTCTGGCAGGGTGCCAGAAAAGGCCCCAAGATGGGATCTCCGGGAACAGAAGGTTACGGTGGCAGAAAATTATTTTGGTGGATGCTTCTGATGTTGGGGGAATATTTGGGTATTTATGGAGCGAAGATTAGGAGGTCTATGGGGGACCCACAAGCCTAGGGGGAGCCCCTTGGGGCGCACCCTTAGGGCTTGTGGCCTCCCCGTAGGTCTTTTGGCCTCCTCTTCAAGTCTCCTGGGTGTCTTCTGGTCCAAGAAAAATCACCGCGAAAGTTTTATTCCGTTTGGACTCCGTTTGATATTCCTTTACTATAAAACTCAAAAGCAAGGAAAAAATAGAAACTAGCACTGGGCTCTAGGTTAATAAGTTAGTCCCAAAAATAATATAAAATAGCATATTAATGCATATAAAACATCCAAAACAGATAATATAATAGCATGGACAATCAAAAGTTATAGATACATTGGAGACGTATCACGATCAGACCCCTGCGCGTGCTTATCGGGAGGAGTGCCCTTTGACCTCCATCCATGACCCACCTCTCTCCCAACATCTCCATTAATGGCACCCAAGCCCCTATTTTATGGCATGGCTATGTCTCAGTGGAGAGAGATTTAAGAGAGAGAAAAGAAATTCTAATAATAAAATTTGCACGGATCTTGATGAAGATTTGACGGACATATATAACATTGACTATGACTTATAGCAAGACTGATATGAATATATAAGGACGATGGCAGTAGATAATAATTGTCATACATATTTAGGAAGATATTTAAAAATGCCACATGCGGCAATGCCCAAAATACACAAGGGCAAAAGAAGAAGGAAGACACAAACAATGATTTGGCTCGCTGTTCTCTACTTTCTTGATGCACTGCAGGCCACGGAGGCAAGTTCTCACGGCGAGCTGCGATGATCTCTTTCATGTCCTTAATATGCTGCTTGGAAGCATCCACATATTCCTCCACCAGCCTTTCGCGCTCGATGCGAAGCATGGCATTCTCGCCCACAATTTCTTTATGATGACGCCCGTCCACTTCAACATGGCAGTGATCTCCTTGTTCTCCTTCGCCTCTCATGCGATCCTCGCCCTCAGCAGGCCGCGCTTGGTGCAGAGCTTCGCCTTGTCCTCCCTATTCCCGAGATGATGCCAGTAGCATTTTCAAATGAGGAATTCATCTCGCCTTGCAGCTTCATCTAGCCAGAGATCCGATCCATCAGGTCACCAAGCATAGTGCGCATGAGCCTGTGAGAGTCCTCGCCTACCTGCGAGACATTTTCCCAGGACGTCGCGGCGCGGGAGGACCTCTCTGCCGCATTCACGGTGCGGCAGGACATCTCTGCTACTTCTGCTGCGCGGCTGGACCATTCTGCTGCATCGAAGGCGTGGCGGGACCTCTATGCTGCTTCAGCGGCGCAGCGGGACCTATGTACTATTCACGGTGCGATGGGACATGTCGGTTGCTTTCGCGGCGAGGAAGGACATCTCTCGTGGTTCCTCTTCCATGCTCGCCTCTCCCTGGTGGTAATCTTTCGACCTAGAACTCATGCGGGCCATGGCAAATGCAAGGGAATGACGATGAAAGACTTGTTTGTTTTTTGTGGATGACGAGTTGAGGAGGAATGTGAGTCATCTTGGAGTAGGTAGTATTTATAACCGAGTACTAATACACTCCTAAGTGGGAAACCATTTGGGTTTTGATCGGTGTGAACAGGTTTACAATTAAATATAGCGTAGTGGTAATTTAGAATGTGAGGAGACGTAAGCTCAAAATTTATTGATGGTTCTAGTTTCAAAGTGCGGCACTATTCCCAAATGGCGTAACGTGGGCACGCGTTCTCGGTCGCGTATGTGGCGTTTTCACCATAGGGTGCACCACAATAGGCGATGTCAGCACATGTCTTCTTCCATCAACCTTGCGCGCTCATTATCACCATCGCGCACACTTCTTTTAATTAGAATGTGTGCCCTTCTAGCACACTCATCTTGATTTGTCTAAATGTTTCTGTTTGTTGTGGATAATCGCAAATAGTTCATCCGTGTGAATTGTATGCCGTCAACCACAAACACTTTGATCTGGCTGACCATTTCTGTTGTATTGCCTAATGTCAAACGGTTCATCCGAGTGAACTGTATGCCGTCAATCAGACACACACCTTGATCTACCAGACCGTTTCTGTTGTGTTGCCTAATCACAAACAGTTCATCCGAGAATAGTGCCACTAATTTGGACGGTGTTGAATCTTATTGTAATAATTATGAAAGTGGATTTGGAGAGGTCATGACTTTATTTAGTGATGAATCTGCTATTTTGGAAGAGGTTTCAATTGATTATGATAAAAAGTTGCTATCTATGATGATTATTATGATGACATGTATGTTATAAAGAATAATGATAACCATGAAACTTGTCATCATGATTTCAATTTTCAATTGGATTATCCCAATCAAGTATCACATGATAGTTATTTTGTTGATTTTGCTCCCACTACTATTCATGAGAATAAATTTGCTTATGTGGAGAGTAATAAAGTGTCTATGCTTGTGGATCATGAAAGGAATGATTTATGTGATTGTTATATTGTTGAATTCATTCATGATGCTACTGAAAATTACTATGAGAGAGGAACATATGCTTTTACATATCTCAATAATATCAAGTTTCCTCTCTTTATGTTGAAAGCTTGAAGTTATACTTGTTTTTCCTTCCTATGTTAGTTGATTCTTGCTCCCATAAATTGTTTGCTCTCAAAATCCCTATGCATAGGAAGTGGGTTAGGTTTAAATGTGCTAGTCCTATTCTTCGTGATGCTCCCATTATGTTTCAATTGTTTGCTTTTATGTGAGCATCATTGAAATCATCATGCCTAGCTAAAAGGCATTAAAGAAAAAAATGTTTGTTGGGAGACAACCGAACATTTATACCTACTTTTTTGTGTGTTCACATGATTAATCTACTTTAGTAATCATGATTTATAGCTTTTGTTTCAATAATGTGCCATGTAAAGCCTTTGTGATAGCATGGATGATAGTTGACTTGATTCTGTGCAAAAATAGAAACTTTTGCGCCCAGTAACAGAATTGCTTAAATTCACTGGAACGTGGTATAATACATTTTTTATACAAATGATTGATATACAAATTTCCACCGTTTTCCTAATTTTTCATAATGTTTGGAGTAAGAGAAGTATGGTCATTGTCCAGATCATTTCAAACTGTACTGTTTTTGGCATATTCTGTTTTTGGTGCAGAGTTTGCTTGTTTTATAGTTTCTATGGCTTATATTGGTCAATATTAATTGTATAAATTGTAGAGTACAGTAGGCATTGTGTGAGAACAATTATGAATCTTGTCTTTGACAGTACCAAAGTGATTTATTTATTCTTTATCATACTAACCTATCTCACGAAGTTCCGTTAAGTTTTGTGTGATTGAAGTTTTCAAGTTTTGGGTGAGATATCGGTATGAGGAGAATAAGGAGTGGCAAAATACTAAGCTTGGGGATGCCCAAGGCACCCCAAGGTAATATTCAAGGAATACCAAGCAACTAAGCTTGGGGATGCCCGGAAGGCATCCCCTCTTTCATCTTCAACATTATCGGTAACCTTACTTGGAGCTATATTTTAATTTATTACATGATATGAGTTTCCTTGGAGCATCATTTTATTTTATTATGATTTGCTTGTTGTTATTTAGAATAGTGTTTTGCATCTTTTATTTCAATAAAAATGTCAAGTATAGCCTTTACCATGCTTATTTTGCAAGTCTATATGTTGTTGTTTGAAAACAAGTAGTTTTTTCTATTATTGTGTGAATTCTTCTAGAAATTTAGAATGTGATAAAATCTTAAAAAAAATACACAGTATGCTATGATAAATTTTCTACTGTTTGGAAATTTTTCAGAATTTTTGGAGTTAGAGAAGTATGAATCTTCTTGCATCCTTTATAGACTATCCTATTTAGACAGATCGTCGTTATGTTTGCTTGCTTAATGGTTCTATTTTAGGATAGGAGTATTAAATATGCATAGGGCATTTAGCATTCAATATTAAATTATATTTTTAGTGATTTTCTACAGTACAGAATGATAAGGTTTTGCATTGACTTATACTAACTTATCTCACGAGTTCTTGTTGAGTTTTTGTATGGATGAAGTTTTTAAGATTTAGGGAAACTGTGATATAAAAGGAATTAAGGAGACACAAAAGCTCAAGCTTGGGGATGACAAAGGCATCCCAAGATAATATTCCAAGAAGTCTCAAGCATCTAAGCTTGGGGACGCCCCGATAGGCATCCCACCTTTCTTCATCAACAGTTATCGCTTAGCCTAGGTTGAGCCCAAGTTTTTGCTTTTTCCCATGATGTGTGCTATTCTTGGAATGCCATTTTATTTTGTTTTTCTTGCTATTTAAAAAAAATACTTAGATATGAAAGTTTTTAAATAAGAGAGAGCCCTCAAATAGCTACCCACTTACTTAACTACTCGCTTGATCTTCACTTATATATTTTTGGAGTAGTTTGTTGAACACTCTCATGCTTCACTTACATTATTTTGAGAGTTGATACTAGTGATGAAAATTTGTACAAGCTTTTACATGGGTCCTAATATGATGAATATTCAAGAAGGATATAATAAAAACTTTCATGTCGATCATTGGATATGCTAAGTTTGATTCCTTGCAATAGTTTTGCGATATGGAGATGATAAAAACTTTCATGTAGATCATGTTAGTGAGTAATTGTGGTTTAGTAAGACTATTGGTATTAAGGTTTGTGATTCCCTATGCATGCACATAAAGTCAATAGTTATGCAACAAAGTTACATCCTACTTGTGGTGCATTATTCAGTGTTAGTTATGTTCAATGCATGTTTATGGTTGTTTTCATTTTTTGGTTGGTTGCTTCTCACTCTATTTCCTAGCCTTTTTTACTAAGTAGGAATGCTGCTTGTGCATCTAATTGCTTAAACCCAAAGTTGCGCCAAATGAGTCCACCATACGTACATATATGAGTTATTTCCATGCCGTTCCAAGTAAATTTGTATGTGCCAACTCTAATATTCAAAATGAATTTCCGTTTTCTGTGCCCATACCGCTCATGAAGCAGCAGGGAGTGGCCAATATTTTCCATGCTAGGTATTTCATTCTCATGTTGAGTGTTTATTCACTTGTCATTGCACGAGAGGGTGGCAGGTAATAGGGATGTCCAATCCTGAAATGAAAAAAAAATTACTATGATAATAAATTCCTTGGAAAGTGTTGGTATGGAAGGCACCCATGGATACAACTAGCCATGGATTGTGTAAGAATGGTGGAAAGGAAATAAAATTTACTTTCTTTTTGGGAACCGCCTATGATATATCTAGCATGGAAGATATTGGGAATTCTCGATCGTTTTCGTTGACAGGAAAAGCTTGCCTCTCAAAATAATTTTATCTCTCAATTTAAGCTTTGAGCTCTAGCACCTCTACAAATCTCTGCTTCCCTCTATGAAAGGCCTATCTATTTACTTTTATGCAATTTTTATTTTAATTTTGAGTCTCCATCTTCTCTTATAAAGCACCAACTAGGGAACACTATTGTCATACTTGTGTATTGGATGTAGCTAATATTTGAGTGTGTTTCATGAATGGATCAATGATTGAGGATAATGGGCTAGGGATAACTTTCTTTAGCATTGATATTTTGAAAGACATGGTTGCTTGTTAGTATGCTTAAGTATTGATGTGTTCATGTCAAATTATAGACTATTGCTTTGAATCATTCAAGTCCAAATGTCCATGGTACAAAAGAAAATAGTATATGATGAATATGATAGGTAGCATTCCGCATAAAAAAATTCCATTTTCAATTTCTACTTTATCATGATGAGTTTTATGATAAATAGGTGTTTTTCTGATGCTAGGAAAAGTGATTGAAATTACCATTGACCAAACTTACGCACTATACTAGCCTTCACACTTCATAAATTATTTCTTTTATCATTTACCTACTCGGGGACAAGTTGGAATTAAGCTTGGGGATGCTGATATGTATCCAACATATCTATAATTTATGAAGTATTCATGCATGTTTATTATAGTTTTGTATAATTTTGGTGCACTTTT
The DNA here is from genome assembly GCF_002162155.2 of Triticum dicoccoides. NCBI lineage: Eukaryota > Viridiplantae > Streptophyta > Magnoliopsida > Poales > Poaceae > Triticum > Triticum dicoccoides. The sequence goes on from NC_041389.1 coordinate 393,379,895, forward strand.
AAATGGATTTTATATGGTTTTTATGGACTAACATATTAACCTAGTGCCTAGTGCCAGTTGATGTTTTCAGCTTGCTTTTGGTTTTCCAGAAAATCCATATCAAATGAAATCCAAATGCAGCAAAAAAATTTGATGATTTTTTTGAAACAAAAGAGACCCCCGAAGCTTCGTGGGAGGGCCAAAAGAGCCACGAGGTGGACACTACCCATCAGGGCGTGCCAGGGGCCAAAGCGGTGGGCTGGTGGGTAGTGGGCACCTCGTGGCCCATCTTCACGTGATTCCAACGCCAAAAATTCTTATGAATACAGAAACCCCCAGAAATAACCGTAGAACTTTGACTCCGCCACTGCAATCCTCTGTACCTCCACGATCCAATCTAGAGCCCTTTTCCAGCACTCTGCTGGAGGGGGAAATCAACACCGGAGGCCATCTTCATCATCCCGGCGGTCTCCATGATGAGGAGGGACTAGTTCACCCTCAAGGCTGAGGGTTGTACTAGTAGCTATGTGTTTGATCTCTCTCTCTCTCTCGTGTTCTTGATTTGACACGATCTTGATGTACCGCGAGCTTTGTTAATATAGTTGGATCATATGGTATTTTCCCCCTCTCTATCTTGTTGTGATGAATTGAGTTTTTACCATTGAGGTTTCACTTTTATCGAATTGAATACTTTTATGGATTTGAGGACACTTGATATATGTCTTTCATATGAATACCCGTGGTGACAATGGGGTGTCATATTAATCTACTTGATATATGTTTTGGCACTCAACTCGCAGATTCCTGAGGTGACATTGGGGTAATCTATGCATAGGGGTTGATGCACATTTAAGTCATTATTTCTCTGGTAGAAATCTTAGGGCACTCTTTCGAGTTCTTTGTGTTGGATTGAATATTATGAATCTGAAGTTGTTTGATGCATATCGTATAATCAACTCACAGATACTCGTGGTGACATTGGAGTATCTAGGTGACATTAGAGTTGGTTGATGTGTATCATATGGTGTTATTTTAGTAATAACTCTAGGGCTGTTTGTGACACTTATAATAATAGCTCAATAGATCGGTCGGAAAGGATAACTTTGAGGTGGTTTTGTACCCTACAAACAATCTGCTAGATAAGAACTTTGGAGTGATTATTTATCGCACGTCGAGGGATTGCCATATGATCTAATTATGTTAGCACTGTTGAGAGATTGCACTAGTGAAATTATTAACCCTAGCCTTGTTTTCAAGCATTGCAATATCGTTTGTGCTCACTTTTGTTACTTGCTACCTTGTTGTTTTTTATTGTTCCTATTACAAAAGTCAATATCTACTATCCATATTGCACTTGTATCAGCATCTCTTCACCGAACTAGTGCACCTATACAATTTACCATTGTATTTGGTGTGTTGGGGACACAAGAGACTCTATGTTATTTGGTTACAGGGTTGTTTGAGAGAGACCATCTTCATCCTATACTTCCCACAGATTGATAAACCTTAGGTCATCCACTTGAGGGAAAATTGCTACTGTCCTACAAAACTCTGCGCTTGGAGGCCCAACACGAGTCTACAAGAATAAATTTGCGCAGTAGACATCAAACCTCAATGGTAAAAGTTTCTAAACCTTGCTTTAACTTAAACTTGGGGAGGTAACCACTTCTCGCACTCTCCTTTAAAAACTACATTTTTCACTTTTCTTTCGTAATGTCATCAAGTATGGTATTCCAAAGTTCTCAGCTTGGGGAGGTTACGTTTGCATGCATAGGGTCTTGTGCAATGTCATTATCAGCAGATTTTCGTGCACTCGTGTGTCCTACTATTTTGACATGCTTGCTTTGCTTCAGTTTCACCTAGCATGATGAAACCTTGTGCCCACTAAAATACATTGCCATGTACTTTTTAACCCAAAACCAATAAAGGAGTCCTTTGAACTCTTGCCTTTATTTAACCTAATAACTCAAGTTGGGGACTTGAGTAGCGATTGAATAATTGTAGAGGCTTTTAGCTGATGAACCCAACATCTTTGGTTGATGCGGGACACGCAATGGGATTTATCCCCGCCAAACTATCCCCTCGGGGTACTTAGCTTTTGAGTCCTATGCAATATGACACCGTGATGCTCTTGTGTAGTGTTTGAGTTATTTATGACTAATGTGAGTTCAAAACCTTTGCACTTCCTTTTCATCTTATATTGCTAACCTCTACGGTACCATGCATTGCCCACTCTCACATTGAGACTTGGCGCATACTCCATGGGTACATCCAGACCTGTGGGAGGACTTCCTCTTGTTCTCCTGCACATAAAACATCCCATATCCACAAAACATCCACCATACCTACCTATTATGGAATTTCCATAGCCATTCCGAGATATATTGTCATGCAACTTCCACCGTTACTATTGACATGACATGAGAATTCATTGTCATATTGCTTTGGATGATCATATAGAGCTGACATGATATTTGTGGTGCAGCCATCGTTCATCATTGTTATACAGGTTACGCTCGATCCTTGCACATCCTGGTACACCGCAAGAGGCATTCATGTGTAGTCATCTTTTTCAGTTTATCGAGTTGCAAATAAATAAAAGTGTGATGATCATCATTAGAGCATGCCCTAGTCAGTGAGGAAAAGAATGGTGTAGACTTATGAGTCCTCAAAAAAGTGAGGATGAGGTCGATGAGACAGTTCTGAAAAAAAGAAAAGACAAAATGAGAGAAAAGGTAGAAGGGGCATGCTACTATCCTTTTACCACACTTGTGCTTCAGAGTAGCATCATAGTTCATATAGAGAGTTTTCATATACTTCTTGACTATGCTAGTGGGATCTTTACATTATAGAACTTGGCTTGTACATTCTGATGACGAGCTTCCTCAAATGTTCGAGGTCATCATGAGCAAGCAAGATGGATGCACACCCACTTAGCTGCATTAGGAAAGCCTTCATACACTTATAGATCTAGTGCATCCATTGCATGGCGATCCCTACTCCTTGTGTTGGCATCGATCATATGGCCTTCTCCATTGTCTAATGGACGGTTGTGTTGATGCAAGACTTCCTTTTTTTGACTTCTCAAACCCCAATCATTATTCTATTTTCCCTTTAAGTGTGAGGTAGTCCACCTTCTTACTCGAGGATGAGCAAGGTTTAAGCTTGGGGAGGTTGATTTCTCCATATTTTATGCATCTTTTGAGCTCATTTGTTGCACATTACCTGTGTATATCACGTTATATCATGTTCCATTGAGCCAATAACATGTCCATATGCATGATTTTCAGTTTTTATCCTTTTCACCTCAAGCATTGCATAATCTTTGTTCTTAGCGTGATGGGATTCTTCGTGGATTTTGTCCCTGTTTTTTCCCACGAATTCCTTGGCCATTAAGGGGTGATTTGGGAGAAGATTGGGCTCATCTAGAGCCCTTGGATCAAAGGGGAGATGCTACATCAAAGGAGGAGTCTATGGGAGAGCTCTTATATATTCACCCTCAACCCTAGCCACCGCCTCCAACACATCATTTATATTGTTCGCCACTCATCATTGATCTCCACGTCCAACTGCCGCCACATCAAGAACACCATTGGGGCAACCAAAGAGGGAGACGAGAAGGGACCGCCGCCGCTGTGCCTCCTCCATCATCACCCCTTCTCCCCCCCCCCAACATGGTCTTTTTGATGGCTTGTAATAACTCTTGAATAGGGTCGGTCGATTAGTGCGTGGTTGTTTGATATGTTTAGTCTATTTATGTGTGTTACTTTGTGTTGCTTATTTACCTATGCGGTAATTTAGTGATTGGAGACTTTCAATCCAAGTTTGAGACGTTCAACTCATATGAAGTAGATAGAGGATTTTGCAAACGATAAAACTGTGACGTGACATGTGGAGATATCTTGAGCGGAACGCAATTACTCTAGGAATCACGGTTGTCCATCAAACTTAATGCCTTTGGCCGGTCCTCAAACCACGAGGACCTTAATATATTTGTGTTAGCCGCCTCGGGTATGGGACAAGAAGTAGGATGAATGAATTATCTCAATACAACACGTCTTGAGAGATAACATTATGTGAGGGACCGTCCTGCAACCGTAGATTATCATATCCTATGATGCAGGTACTGACTTAGCCACTATGTGGCATAGTCGTAAAGCTTAACTTCATTCCATGCCCGTATCGAACGAGACTGTACCTAGATGCCAGCAGTCTCATCAAAAACATCACATACCTCTCTTAGTTTATTAACTTTGTTTAGTTTAGTATTTGCACTTTTGTTCCTTCTAGCTTAGCTTAATTCCTTGTTTTTACCGTTTCTTAGCAACTTACTTAAGTGAGGTATTTCAAAACTCCGGTTTGGGTGTGAGCATGGTTGTGTTAGTGACAACATAGCTGCAAGGTTTGTGGTTCCATACTATTCACTCCCTATGGGATCGACAAACCTTATCACGAAATTGCTACATAGCCATGTGCACTTGCAGGACATCAAGCTTTGTTTGGCGCCATTGTCGGGGAGCATAGCTTTTGCCTATTACTTCCCCGTTCACATTTATTTTACTTTTGTTTCTTGTAAAACCTGCTAATCATGTCTTCTGAGATGAATATCCAGGAAAATCTGAAAACTGCAATGTAGGAGAAGAGCAACAAGATTACAACTTTGGCTATTAAAAATGAGAAGATAAAAGAATGGATAGCACTACTGATCAGTGGGCACGAATTACATGTGATGAGCAATTTGTAACGTGCAAAGATTGTAAAATGGAAGGACACTATGCTTACCAATGTAAGTACAATGTTGATCCTATACTAGCAAGTTATACTAGGAGTGATATATGCAATGCTAGTATTGAAGTTCTTCAGTTATTACTTTATTATGGTATGGATGAAGTTTTACATTACATAGGAGACGCATGGATAAATAATATGGTGCTCATTTTTGTGCTATATAAGTTTTCCCTCTTTGTTTCCCCAATATTATGTGTGTTGTTTTTTTATTTATCTCCCCCCCTCCTTCACCCCATGTTTCTGGTTCACTTGAGCCTATCTTACAATAGGTTGCAATACCTTATGGGCAACAACTCACGGTCCCACCCCTCTTTTTTCAAAAAGATAACGGCTCGGATTAAGAATTTCTTTGGTGTGTCCGACACAATAATTTTTTCTCTCTATTATATTAGCCAGAGGATGGATGTCAGGGACCCAACTGCAGATATGTCTCCAGCAGACAGAGACCGGGCCAAGTCAGTAAGGAAGAACGGCGTGGCCACGGGAGAGCCTCTTTCCACCAATCAGGGGCAGGGGCGCGTCGTCACCAGGCCAACTCGGATCAGGCAACCGAACCGCAGGTTCGTGGGCCCGGAGTGGACAAATGCTACATAAACTGAATGAAGCAATCGGTTCGGCATCCATTGGGATCAGGCATTGGCACGGCACGGCACGGCTTCCTTTTTGCTTTTGCTTCTCCTTTTCCTTTCCGCAAGACAAGTGAAACTATGTAATCTATTTTGTGAGTGTGAGAAACTAGATCGGGATCCCTCGCCTAACATCGTGGTATCAGCTAGCCACCCACCACCCCTCCGCCGCCGCCGCCGCCCCGCCACCACCAGTTCACCGTGCTGGAAACTCGCCGCTGGAAGCAAGCGCGCGACACCCTCCTCACCACCATGGACCCGGCACTGAAGGCGCACCTTGACAAGATGAGCGATGATGCTGTCGCCCGCGCCAACAAGCAGGACGACGACAGCAAGGCCATCCTCAAGGGCGTGGCGACGCAGACCGCCCGGATCGATGCCCTCGTCTCCTGGAAGCCAGAGATGGAGGCGCGATTCGCCCAGCTGGAGTCCTCTGTTGCCGCTCTCCAAGCCGCGCCAACATCGACCGCGCCATCCAGCGGATCCCCGCCGCCGGCAACCCCTCCCATGGTCGCGCGCGAGATCTAAGGGCAACCATGCCACGGCGCGCCACTGCACCCCGGGGGACATCCGACGGTAACTCTCGAGTCACCGGCGGCTTCCCCGGTCATGGGTATGGCCTTGATCCAGTCCCCTAATTCTCCTTCGTTGTCCTCACAAGTGCTCGCGGCGATGGGGCAAGCACCACCATCGATCTCGTTTCCCAGCTTCGCTGGCAAGAATCAGCAGTTTTGGAGAACACTACCAGAGCAATATTTTCAGATGTTTGGGGTTCAGGAATCCTATTGGGTACCCATGGCAATTCTAAATTTCTCGGGTCCAGCAGCTATTTGGTTGCAGTCTATGCAGCGCAAGATTGTTGGTCTTGCGTGGGAATCATTCACAGCGTTGCTGTGCACTCGATTCAGGCGTGACAAACACCAATCGCTGATTCGCCAGTTTTATGCTATCCGTCAGACTGAATCAGTTGCAGATTTCATTCAGCGATTTGAAACATTGATGAATCATATGATCTCTTATTCTGAACTGACACATCCGTATTTCTTTCTTACACGATTCATCGAGGGGCTCCGGGCGGATATTTGAGCGGTGCTCATTTAGAGACCGCCAGACCTCGACACAGCTTGTTCGCTTGCTTTACTTCAGGAGGAGGTGGCTGATGGGGAGAACACCTTACGCTGTGCACCCATCCGCTCGCCAGCGCCGCGTTTGGTGGGAGTCAGTACGCCAAGTCTGTCGTTGAGCACTACCAGACCGTCAGTGCCTGCAACCAAAGCGGAAGATCATCAGGGCACCGAAGCAGCAAGGGCCGGAGCAGAAGGCAGTAAGATGGCAGCATTGCATTCTTTAAGGCGTGCCCGAGGCTTGTGTTTTAAATGTGGCGAACGATGGGGCAAGGATCACACATGTCCTCCTACTGTGCAGATGCATGTAGTGGAGGAACTATTGGAGCTCTTTGCAAAAGAAGAGGTGTTAGTGGGAAACAATCACGAACCAAACGAGCTGGACGAAGACAACCTTTGCACCATTTCCAAGCAGGCGGTGGACGGGTCTGCCGGGCTGGGTGTGATGCAACTGCACGCATGGATTCAAGGGAAGGAAATGTCATTACTGGTTGACTCGGGCAGCTCCTCCTCATTTGTCGACCATCATATCACAGCCAAGCTATCGGGAGTGTGCAAACTGCCCAAGACATGCAGAGTTAAAGTGGCAGATGGTGTTGTGTTGAGCTGTGACAGCTTCATACCACAGTGCCAATGGACATCACAGGGGCATGATTTTATAATAGATTTCAAACTACTATCACTTGGAGCTTATGATGCTATCTTAGGGATGGACTGGCTCAAGAAACACAACCCTATGAACATTGATTGGGAGGCGCAGCATATGACAGTTACAATGGAGGAAGGGCTGGTTGAATTGCAAGCAGTTACCAATGGTCAGCACAAGTGCGCTGCTATATCATCCCAAGAATTGTTAATGGCATGCAAGTAGGGCTCGGTAGCGTATGTGGTCCACCTAAATGCTGTGAGTGAGGCAGGGTTACAAGAGGAAGCCATTCCAGTAGAAATCCTCAGAGTCCTGGAACAATATACGAATGTTTTTGAGGAACCAAAAGGACTTCCACCCAGACGGGCTTGCGATCACAGAATTCCGCTCATGGAGGAGGTGCAACCTGTCAATCAACGACCGTACCATCACAAACCAGAGCTCAAGAATGAGATAGAGCGTCAAGTTAAAGAATTGCTCGATGCAGGCATCATTAGAGAAAGTACGAGCCCCTTTTCTTCACCTGCTCTTTTGGTGAAGAAGAAAGATGGTACATGGCGGCTGTGTGTGGATTACAGATGTCTGAACGCAATGACGATTGTCAGCAAGTATCCAGTTCCAATCATAGATGAACTGCTCGATGAATTGGTTGGAGCGAAATGGTTCTCTAAGTTGGATCTGCGTGCAGGGTATCACCAGATAAGATTGGCCGAAGGGGAGGAATACAAAACAGCCTTCACAACTCACTCGGGGCATTGGGAGTTCTTGGTCATGTCGTTTGGGCTCGCTGCGGCACCCCCAACTTTCATTGGAGCAGTCACTTGTACCCTGCGGCCACTACTGCGAGAATGTGTCATTCTCTTCTTTGATGATATATTGGTTTTCAGCAAAACTCTGAAACAACATGTGGAACATCTCCGTCAGGTGCTGCAACTACTCCGAAGAGATCATTGGCAAGTCAAGCAATCCAAATGTGCTTTTGGACAGCGGCAGATCGCCTATTTAGGACATGTTATAAGTGAATAGGGTGTGGCCACCGATCCAGCAAAGATAGAAACTGCCAGAAATTGGCCTGTGCCTGGCAACAGCAAAGAGGTGTGCAGTTTCCTCGGTCTGGCCGGGTACTATAGGAAATTTGTCAAGCACTTTGGCATTATTGCAAGGCCACTTTTCAATTTGCTGAAAAGAACCACCCCTTTGTTTGGACAGCTGAAACAGCCAAGGCATTCGAATTGCTGCAACAAAGTCTGATTTCAGCACCGGTTCTGCATCTACCAGACTTTTCCAAACAGTTTTTCATTGACACAGATGCGTGTGATTATGGGGTGGGAGCAGTGTTACAGCAGGCAGGACACCCGATCGCTTGTATGAGCAAACCATTGGCGCCCAAACACAGGGGCCTTTCCACTTACGAGAAGGAATGTTTGGCTATTCTCATGGCCATAGAACAATGGCGTCCTTACTTGCAGAATGACGAATTTCTGATAAGAACAGATCAGCGTAGCTTGGTGCACCTGGATGATCAGCGGCTGTCGACAGTATGGCAACAGAAAGCATTTACCAAGCTTTTGGGACTGCGTTATAAGATCACCTACAGACATGGGACCACAAACAGTGCAACCAATGCTTTATCTCGTCGACACCATGAAGACGTTCAGTCCATGGTAGTCTCGGTCTGCCAACCATCTTGGATATTGAAGATATCAAGGCCAGTTATGCGAGTAACCCACATGCAAAGAAGCTTCTGGAGCAATTCTCTCAACAGGCGGACCCGAAAGGTTGCTTTTCAGTTGCCGAAGGACTGTTGTATTTCCGATAACGGCTATGGTTGGGCGGATCTCCAGCACTCCAACAAACCATGTTGCGTGCTTTTCATGATAGCACTGTGGGCGGGCACTCAAGTTTCCATGTGACGTATCGACGCCTCCGCAGGCTCTTTGCGTGGCCCAAGATGAAGCAGGACATCCGGCAGTATGTGCAGGCTTGTGTTGTTTGTCAGCAGGCTAAACCGGAGAGGGTTAAATATCCCGGGTTGCTCGAACCAATTCCACTTCCAGAGGGAGCCTGGCAAGTGGTGACAATGGACTTCATTGATGGCCTTCCCCAGTCAGGCAAAGCAAATTGCATCTTAGTGGTGGTGGATAAATTTACTCGCTATGCCCACTTTCTACCTCTCCAGCACCCGTTCACAGCAGCCAGGGTCGCTAGAGTGTATCTGGACAATGTATACAAACTCCATGGTCTACCCAAGGCCATCATATCGGACAGAGATCCAGTGTTCACCAGTAAATTTTGGCGCGAGCTGTTTGCTTGCATAGGGTCTGAATTGAAGACGAGCACTCCGTACCACCCACAAACAGATGAACAGTCAGAAAGAGTGAATCAGTGCCTCGAGATTTATTTGAGATGCTTTATCCATGCCTGCCCAAATCACTGGAGTCAGTTTCTTTCGTTGGCTGAATTTTGGTACAATGCCAGCTACCACTCGGCACTGGACATGTCTCTGTTTCAGGCATTGTATGGGAACGAGCCAAGACACTGGGGAATTGAAGCAGCATCGGTATGCAAAGTTCCAGCGCTAAAGGACTGGCTCGAGGAGCGCAAGATCATGCAACAAGTACTACGACAACACCTGCATAGAGCTCGACATATTATGAAAGTTCAAGCAGACAAGAAGCGCTCCGACAGGGAGTTTCAAGTGGGTGACGTTGTCTTTGTCAAGCTGCAGCCTTATGTACAATCATCGGTGCATCGACGAGCCAATCACAAGCTATCGTTCAGATATTTTGGCCCATTCCAGGTACTTCGCAAGATCAACCCAGTGGCGTATGAGCTAGCACTACCGCAGGAGTCGCGCATTCACCCTGTCTTCCACGTCTCTCAACTGCGTCAAGCGCTGGCACCAGGTACAACTGCATCGTCTACAATCCCGGTACCCCGTTCTGCTGAACTAATCCCAGTGGAGTTGTTGGACAAATGCTGGCGGCAAACACCAGCCGGCCGCCGCGAGCAATACTTGGTTCGCTGGTCTGATTCGGAGCTGCTCGATGCCTCTTGGGAGGACGCCCTTGCACTCAAAGGCAGGTATCCGACTGTAGCAGCTTGGGGTCAAGCATGCTCTCAAGGAATAGGGGATGTCAGGGACCCAACTGCAGATATGTCTCCAGCGGACAGAGACCGGGCCAAGTCAGCAAGGAAGAACGGCGTGGCCACGGGAGAGCCTCTTTCCACCAATCAGGGGCAGGGGCGCGTCGTCACCAGGCCAACTCGGATCAGGCAACCGAACCGCAGGTTCGTGGGCCCGGAGTGGACGAATGCTACATAAACTGAAGGAAGCAATCGGTTTGGCATCCATTGGGATAAGGCATTGGCACGGCACGGCACGGCTTCCTTTTTGCTTTTGTTTCTCCTTTTCCTTTCCGCAAGACAAGTGAAACTCTGTAATCTATTTTGTGAATGTGAGAAACTAGATCGGGATCCCTCGCCTAACAATGGAGGATCCCGCTGCAATCAGGACACTGAAATTTTCTCCGTAGCGAGCATTGGCCTCAGTGCAAGTAACTATTTAAGTAAGAATATGTGGCCTGGTATACCTATGCACAATTGTGCAGCTAGCTTGTCACATGGATTAACTTATGATGACATATGAGTTCTTGTACTATAAAATCATACGTACATGCACACTGCATATGCAGAGACCACATAGATTTACATGTCACATAAACGCCTGCATTCCCACGTGTCCCTACAGTAGAGAACTGTAGCCCTCGATCGACCGCAATAATGCCTTCATCATTCCCTCGCTAACTCTCCTTACTACGCACACCAACATCAGACAGCTACGTACCTACCTAATACCTACGGGTCGAGTTTGAGCTATGCTTAGCCCAGCCTGCCGCCCTGCGCGAACGCTCGCAGTAGTGACGCAACAGTCGATGGTCAGACAGCGGGCCACCACTCACAACGACGGACGACGCCATTGCTCGAAACTCAAATGCCCTCGCTGCCCTCTGTAACCTAGCTATAGCATAGCACGCAGAAAAATCACTGGGAAAAACATACAAACAAAACGCGCGCGTACACATCGCACCCACACCCTATGCTAGCTCCACTAATAAATACTCCCTCTATTCGGAATTATTTGTCGCGAAAATGGATGTATCTAGACATATTTTAGTTCTAGATACATCCATTTCCAAGACAAGTAATTCCGAACGGAGGGAGTACCTAGCTGCCTAGCTAGCTCACCAGTCACCACTCCCATATCTTTCAGCTTCCTGTGCACCCTTTCTCCATCACCAACCTTTGCTCTCCCTTCTTTCCCTTCCCTGGCTGGGCCTTCCCACTAAACCCATTGATGGACCGATGCATATGTACATCAGTGGGAATGGACACCATGCTGAGCTGAGCTTATATCAACATCGTTCGTATACCTATTACCTAGTCACTTCCAATATAGTCCATCTCATATTTCTCATGTGAAAGAGGAAGAAGAGAGTGCTCGACCAAGGAGTAGAATCAACTGTAGTACCAGATCAAGAAGTAGATCTTGCTAGGAAGATATAAAGTACTCAAGTGCAGGCAGCTACTAGCGCTACTGCACTCGCCAATGTTGCCTTACCACCCTAACCCTCACGGCTTCTGGATCTCCCGAGAACCACCCGCGCAGGTGCCAAACCCTGCCAGCGGCTTCGCCGTGGCGCCTCCCGCGCATCTGGACCATCAGATTCAGCACTACGACCACTTCTTCCCCGGCCACGGCAACCAGTTCAACTCCGAGACGCTGGAAGCGGTGCTCATGAGGCCGCGTCCGCCGGCTCCTCCTCCGGCGGAGATGCCGCCGGCTAACGAGGCAAGAACCGGCGCAGTGCAGGCCGCCGGCACCGGACACGCCAGGGCGAGGAAGCGGCCTTTCAGGACGGACCGGCACAGCAAGATCCGGACGGCACAGGGCGTCCGGGACCGCCGGATGCGGCTCTCCCTCGACGTCGCGCGTGACTTCTTCGCGCTGCAGGACCAGCTCGGCTTCGACAAGGCCAGCAAGACGGTGGACTGGCTGCTCACCCAGTCCAAGCCAGCCATCGACCGCCTATCCGAGTCCTCTCGGCTCAACGCCGCTAGAGCGGGAGAAGATGGCATGTCGTCGCTATCATCGGTGGAGCGTGAAGGCCGCCGGCTCAAGGAGACGGAGCTGGCTACCGGGTCGGGAAAGGGGGCAGCGGATGTGGAGAAGGCGATGAGGGCGAGGGGTGGTGGAACGTCGGTGCTCATGGAGCACAGACGCGAGATGAACGGCGGCCTCATGTCGGCTTCGATGACTGGTGGGGAGTACTACTACGACCTCGGCGAGATGATGTGCATCAACGCAGGAGAATGCGATGACGATGGCGAGTACGACGAAGACGGTGATTTCTTGGACGGTATGCAATACTAGTTCCAGCCTTCCAGGTACTAGCGATCGAGCAGCTTAATTAGGTCTTGATCTGCCGAGCGCATCATTGTCTTAGTTAATTATATTGCATGTGTACGGATCTACTACTCTCTTGGTACTATTTGCAAATCTCATTGTTTTGTCTTATGGTGCTATTTTTTCTTTGCTTTGAGGTGCCTCTTAAGATTTTCTTGAAGTCCATCGCTCTTTTTAATTTCATGCAACATCTGGCTTTCTTTCATGTCTTAATTTGGGAATTATTTTGTAAGATTTTGTTGAAGCTGATCATCTTAAGCTAGAGAGGGAGAAGCTAAATGGTTGGTTTGTTCACTGCGTTTATGCTCATAAGATGACAGTTTATGTAGATCAGCGAAGGTACTTAAGGTAAGGACGATAGACAGAGCGTAGAAAAGTTCAGCACATGCAGTCAGCACTTTTATGATCAAACAAAAGAGTATCAGGAAACCGTATGCAAATATATAAAGAATTCGTAGTGTTTAGCCTGTTTAGGTCTGTACCTTCTTGACCTAGAATAAAGATGGTCTTCCTCGCAAATAAAATAAAATAAGGATTGCCTATTTTTGCTAAGTTGTACTTTCTTTTCTACACAAAAGCTTTGCATCAGTAAAAGAAGATAAGTTCCATTTGGATATATATGTAACTCACTGGCTCAGTGTCCCTATGAGCCTAGCTAACATATACTCCATTTGGATGGTGTATATGAGTTATTAGTTGCAGTCTACAAAGTACATGGTTATCTGGAATATCTTTCCAGAAGCAATCATTTGCAAGTACACATTGTTTTGGATGGTTAGCTGGAGTTATACAAGAGCACGACAAAAGGGATAAATATCAGATTCTAAGTTTAAAAGATTTAGGACTGAAAAAGTTGGAAGTACAGGGATTAGTAACTAATATTTATGCAGTTCACAATTTTTATTTGTTTGATTTAGCTTCATTCGTCAACTGAAACTTAGTTTCATCCTAATGTAAATCAAGTTGATGTTGTGGCATCATGCATGATATATAGTATTCAGCTGCTAACATCATTACCAAAGGAGAATACCTTGCTATTTTCGTAATTATGACCCTGGTTTGGTGAAGCGAGGAATCTGAACCTGCTAACTATTAATTTCAGTTTTGGAAACTGAGAGATATGATTTGTAGGGTTAATAGGGTCATGTAAACACCCATATATCCAAAATATTTTTCCTACATATAGTTTGATTAGATTCTAGCTGAACACACTATTTGTTGCTTATGTTTGGAGGGTTTGGCATCTAATTTGTTGAAAAAAACTATAATTGAGTAATATATACAACATTTTGAACATTCTACATTTTAGGCAAGCTAAACAATGACATGTACAATTAGCAAAAAACATGAGCACACTTATATGTGAACTTTTCATGTATTTCATTAAATTTTAAAATAACTTACACTTACATATATACATTTACAGTATATAATTCAGGATCAACAACTCCATAGAAAATTATACCAGATTCATATCCCAATAGGTAATATAATCGAAATTAATATATACTTCTAGTTCATCTAGAAAACATTTATCTAATTAAGGATATTTTTCATAGACTGGAGCTAAATCTCCTATTTATTTCCTAAAAAGTATCTCCAAACACATCATGAATCCCAGCAAAGTGGTTTTGATAGTTCATCTACCATATAAAAAAAAATGTGATTTACAATATTCATTGCTCTACATAAGTGTATCATGCTGGATAAAAAGGTTGTGCATGTGCGATCAGGATGAGACTTTCTTTCGGCCGTCAACCAAATCTAGCTCATAAGCATTCACGCAAGTACACGACTAATGTATATATGAGCTTTGTATTCGCTCATAGTGACTCGGCACTTACATATATTGCACTCTCAAAGTATATACTCTCCTCTTTTGATATACCACATGTATAAATATAATAGGCTATATGTATCTCTTTATCATTTTCAATATACTTCAATACTAATTCTAAAATGTCACAATTCTAGTATATTTGATGACATATTCATATGGAACATTGGGATTAACCTTGCACCATTTTCATGCACATAAAGGTGTATATAAAAGAATATTCAAAATATGGTTTCAAATGAAAGAGTTAATGGTGTTTAGTCTGGAGTATTATATTGCTATTGGAATATGTGTTTAAAGTTATATACCACATATCCGTTGGTAAATACATGACTTTCTAGAAAGCATGAAGCCAAGTTTGGCAAGTAATATATAAAAAGATCATGTCAGTAAAGGTGGAAAGAGTATTATTATATCTCCCATAAAATTACGTCTATTGACAAACCAAGTGAGTAAACGGGTTTGACATAGGCATATATATATTAGTACCATATATACATTGAAGTACACACTCCCATGAGTAGAATCATTTTAGCTTTGTTTGGCATGTTGGAGTAGGATCCAAATATATTGAAAAATGCCTACTTTTCTGATGAAAGTTGAAGATTTGATTTGACTATAAATATTTAAACATATATGTAAATGACTAAAATGGTAAATTTCCTTGTATTTTTTGTCGTAAGTCTTTTCAGCTAGGAGTGCAATAGCATCCATGAAAAACCCACTTAAACTATATGATTACAATTGACTTAATTAATGATTCCAAGATATTTTAATAATAGTTGTAATATAGTCAACATAAAAAGCTTGAAAACATCTCATCATAGACCTTAACTAGATAATACCACATGTGTGTTGCTGCGGATATTGGTTGCAATACATTTTGATTATATTTGGTTGTCTGAAACATGAGCATTTGGATTAATAATATGAGCACTAAAACTAAAATACATATGCATGCTTTATTATATTTGATTATTTTATAGTTGTAAATTATTTATTGAATATAAGTAGCTTAGTAAAATGGGAATGGTTGAGCTTTGCATGTAGATGTGGGTCTTTTCCCATGCATTTTGCATG
This sequence comes from Triticum dicoccoides, assembly GCF_002162155.2. Taxonomy (NCBI): domain Eukaryota; kingdom Viridiplantae; phylum Streptophyta; class Magnoliopsida; order Poales; family Poaceae; genus Triticum; species Triticum dicoccoides. The sequence goes on from NC_041389.1 coordinate 393,395,442, forward strand.
TTCAGGTCATGGTTGCTTGTTGTGACAAATAAGTTAATGGGGATCACATATCTAGTCATGTGGGATTAGTATTGTATACACATTTACCATAAATTCATGGAGCACATATTCGATGGGAAATGTAAGTGTTTTACGACGTTGTCGGGGTCTTGCGATGATATTTTTATCGTCAATTTTGGTGCGAACATATTATATCACATAAAAATAGTAATACACACCATAACAATATGATTCTTGATGAATATACTAATTTTTGTTTGATGTTTGTCATGTGAGTAATTTTTCTCCTAGCTTGTCAAAATTTTAGTTTCAGAAAAAGCAAAAGGATTTGTCATATTTTATTGATTAACAAGAAAAAAAAAGTAAAGGTATGTACATACAAAGGCGGTATGTAGCCAAATGTGTGGAATTACTCTCGTGGAATTACAACCCTGAGGTAAGATACCTAGCGGTGACCCAAAGGTGGTGCCGCATGTTTGACCGATGTTGGAGAAGATGATCGTAGGCATTCTTGAATTGACTCTGGACTCTCGAGACACTCACATTTCAATAATTTGAAATTTCTCTAGAGACAAGCATAAGAATAGTGGATGTGGGCCTTGTGGCTTTCATAGGGGTACCAAACGATTAACAACCTCATACTAGCACACTCATTAACCGAGCTGAGGTGATAACAAGGAGCGGGATCCAAGTCTTGTCGACCAAGCTAACCTTTGATCATGTGCAAAATTCTAGCAGTGTAGAGGCATTGAAAGAGGAGGTAGGTCGTCGTTTCAGGGGGAGCGCTTACATAATTGGGGAACACCAAAAGTTGTCCAACCGGTTCTCAAATTCTTAGCCAATCGATTGTGCTTAGAACTTTGTTTGATGGTAAAATTTCTGAAAGTGTTTACATTTTGGATTGGAGTTTACTATCTACTCCTTATGTCCATAAATGTAAGACGTTTTTGCAGTTTAAATGTAAGACATTTCGGATCGGAGTTTACTAGTGTGTGCCCGCGTCCCATGCAGCACCAATGACGTACACACTACATTTCCTTCAAGAAAACACATACTGCATCACCCCGCTTAGCCCCGCTACAGTACATACCCCTATGAGTTTACAATACGATCATGATCAGCAGCAGCAGTAGCCTTCCTTGATCTGATGACTGATGTGAGTGACATCGAAGTACAGTAATAAGTACGTACGTGCCGCGAGGATCGCTCTCTGACTAGATTTGCTTACCTCCATATGTCCGTGTCGATGAGACACCGGGACATAGGGAAGCAAACCCGTATACGTATGGGCTTTGGCCTACGCTAGCTACGCCCTGTTCAGCGCATTTCGTCGCCGCTAGCACAAGACTGACTTCAGAATCCTGTTTCTTTAATCAGTAATCCATGGCGGGGTGGAGAGATGCGGTACAGGATGCGACGATGAGAAAGCCAGGTCTCCCGCCGATCGGTCGTGGCGTGCAGAGGCGGAGAAGACCTGCGCGCGCGCGTCGCGTCGCGTCGCGTCAGGGGCATCGCTGGCCATATAACAGCTGCGGCCTGCGGAGCAAACCGTAGCTAGAACAGCACGACGTGCGTAGGCCTGGCCGCCGGCATCGTATCCGTATGTGTGTTCGGGGCACGTCGATCCGTCCATCGGTAGATATATGCTACTTTTCTTGTGATAGGGTGTTGGGTGCATGGGCATGAGAATGAATCTAGGCTTCATAGCTTTAGGTTTTGTTTCTTAATTTGTAGCGCTTCGTAGCTTCCCCTCCGCAAAGCTGACTGTACCAGAACGAGGGTCTCCTTGATTTGCAGGATTGCAATTATTAAATATATACTTCTCTTTTACCTCCTCTGCGTCCTAAGACTACAAAATAATCATAGCAAAATTTTGATGGCCTCCTTTGCACTCTATTCTATTGTCTCATAATCTATGTTTTCTTTACGGGAATGACTTTCGATCTATTTATCAAACATCCTGGCAGTAAAAAACACAAAATATATGAAAATTACATTATTGTTTATTGGCTACCTAGCGACGACTACAAGCACCGGAGCGAGCTGAAGGCAAACCGTCATCATCACTCTTTCCTCATCAAACCCGGACAAACCTTGTTCTAGTAGACAATCGAAAAATCGTGGTGCTAAAACCTCAAAAGATTAGTGCACCAAAACAATCCAACAACGATAAAGAGAAGTGTAGATCGGAAGGATACAGTATCTAGACACACAAACACAGACAAACAAAGACCGGACCCAAAAAGACCCACCAAAGACAAGCACCGACCAAATCTGGCAAGATCCACCAAAGAGGCAGAGAGACACCTCCACACACCCTCTGACGATGCTCTAGACGCACGACCGAGATGGTGGTACGCAGGGAGAATCTTATTCCATCTTCAGGGAGCCGTCGCCGTCACCTCACCTTCCTGAACAGAATACAAACCCTAAACAAACTAAAAAAATACCTAAAAACGAAGCAGGGGCCTCCTGCCAACAAGGGCCGGAATCCACCACACCTCTGTAGCCCTATGGCCATGGGAGACAAGGCAGATTGCCGGCGGCGCCAGCAAGAGTAGGGAAAACCTCGTTCTTGGAGGAGACGTTCATGGAGGAGGAAAGTTAGATGTGATGTGTACATTACCAGTAGGGCTCCAGAAAAGAAGAACCATCGCTGATAATTTGAATCTAGCAGCATGCGAGCTGTGCGAATGCAGCTAGTAAGGTGCATCATGCACACATACCCAGTCAGAAACTTCTAGCAGTGTGCAAGAGAAGGGAATGTCGCTAATAGTGCACAACTTGGCAACGAGAGGCCCAAATATGGACCTTGCTATTGTTATTATGTGTAAATATATGTGTCATTTACTTAAATTTAAAAATTCCTTTATAGTAAGTAGTTGTGTTTAAATTTTACAATTACTTTAATGAATAATACATGTATACGAAAAAAATAGGAAAAGAAACCCCCCCATAACACAGTGATATTCAAACCCTAAAATCTTTAAAACTGACAAGCAGCGTTTGATACTGAGCTGAGCACTACTAGTAGAACACTAGCGGCATTCGGTCGAGGACAAAAGCTGCAAACGACTTTTTTAAATTATACTCCCTTTCCAATACCAATGCAACTAGAATAAATTCATAATTAGATAGGTAAATTTAACATGGTGCATAGTACATCTATACAAACCTGTCGTTGGATGCTTCCGCCCCTTTCAAAACTATCATTAAAAATAGCGTGTTTTAAATATCCCATGAAAATCTAGGTATGTTTCAATTATTATGTTCATAAACACTTAATTATGCACTAAAACTTTTTGTTCATACAAATTGAAAGGCAAAAGATCATCAGTTATGCTTAAAATCTTTAAAATGCATAAATCTTACTAGGGCGTGTACGTGGGTAGAACACACTGCTAGTATTCAATCTAGCAGTGTGTGTGTGTGTCTCAAGAAACGCTACTAAGGTAATTATTGTATTAAGGGCCAGTCCGGACTCCCTCCACTCCGTAACTCCGCTACCTAGGACAATATGACTCTATATGAATGCCTCTGACAGTGTATCAGGATGTGCAATGATCTAGCGTAGCAAGGATATCAAAAAATGGACAAGCCATGAAAATATCATGCTATCTATCTTATGATCATGCAAAGAAATATGACAATGAATACTCAAGTCATGTATATGATGATGATGGAAGTTGCATGGCAATATATCTCGGAATGACTATGAAATGCCATAATAGATAGGTATGGTGGCTGTTTTGAGGAGGATATAATGATGCTTATATGTGATAGAGTGTATCATATCACAAGGTTTAGATGCACCGGCGAAGTTTGCACCAACTCTCGAGGTGAGAAAGGGCAATGCACGGTACCGTAGAGGCTAGCAAATTGCGGAAAGGTGAGAGTGGTGAATTTATGTGAAAGGGCAATGCACGGTACCGTAGAGGCTAGCACATTAGTCATAAAGAACACACACACTTATTGCAAAAGTTTATTAGCCCTAGAAGCAAAGTACTACTATGCATGCCCCTAGGGGGAAGGTTGGTAGGAGTTAACCATCGCGCGCCCCGACCTCCACGCAAAGGAAGACAATCAGTAATAAACCTGCTCAAACTTCGTAGCATAACAAGAGACTATACGTGCATACTTCGGGAATCACAAACCTTAACACCAATATTCCTACTAAACCACAATCATTCACTTGTATCTCCCACATATTATCGTCTCTATATCGCAAAACTATTGCAAGGAATTAAACATATCATATTCAGTGATCTACAAGTTTTATGAAGGATTTAATGACTAACCATGTGAATGACCAATTCATGTTAACTCTCTAAATAGATATAAGTGAAGCAAGGGAGTTTAATTCTTTCTACAAAATACATGCCCACGCTCTAATAAATATAAGTGAAGCAAAAGAGCATTCTACAAATAATGGTTTTTCATGTGAAGAGAAATAGGCATCCAACTTCAAATGATATAAGTGAAGCACATAAAGCATTCTATAAATCAGCCAAGGACTATCTCATACCAACATGGTGCATTAAAGAAAAGAGAAAAATAAACACAAAAAACGCTCCAAGAATTTACATATATCATGTGAACAAAACAAAAATTGAAACATACCGATACTTGTTGAAGAAAGATGGAATGCCTTTCGGGGCATCCACAAGCTTAGACGCTTGAGTCTCCTGAATATTTACTTGGGGTGCCTTGGGCATCCCCAAGCTTGAACTCTTTCCTCTCCTCCTTCTCCTCATATCGAAACCTCCTCCATCTTTGAACACTTCATTGACACAAAACTTAACAAAATGTTCATGAGATCCGTTAGTATAATAATGCAAATCACAACTTTAAGTACTGTTGCAAACACATTCATATTTTATTATTGCATTATATCTACTGTATTCTAAATTCACCATGACTTATACCTCCCGATACAATCCATAGATTCATCAAAATATGCAAACATCGCAACAAGAATAGAATTTCAAAAATAGAACAGTCTGTAGTAATCTGAACATTGACCATACTTCTATAACTCCAAAAATTCTAAAAATTAGAACAAAATAAAACAAATTGTATATCCGTACTGTGTAAAAATTTCAGAATTTTTGCATGTTCCAGTTAAAAAAAATGTAAATTAAGGCAGTACAACAAAAGTTTCTGTTTTTGCACCGCACATACCAAACAAACAATCTAAACATCCTAAAGGTAAATCTTGGCACATTATTTTTGTAATACAATGGATTTGTACAAGGGGGGTAATTATTTTTGTTGAAAAGTTTCTGTAATCAAGGTTCGCAAAGTTTCCATGGGCATGAACAAAGTTCAAGGCTAGCTCCCACTTCAACGGTGCTCGTCTTTCTCACTTTCACTTTTCTTTTTGAAAAGTTTTAAGTTCCCCTCTATATTTTTTTGGTTTTTAAACTTTATAAAAGCGTACAAACAAGTAAATGACTCTCTAAAACTTCCGCATTGTCACCCTGGCAGCGCTTTCTTTAAAGGCATTAATCTAGGCATAAAGTACTCAAGTAATTGACCCACCCAGATCCCAAGGTATATCAAAGCCAATTTTAATTAACAATGATTTATAATTTAGTAATGAGCACAAAGTAATATATCTCATGTAACAAGGAAGTCTAACTCTCTTCCTATGCATGAGCATGTCATAAAAGAACAATTCATGCACACATAATAAAGGTTGATACATAGCATAAACAGTTTCTTGCAATTTTATCATGTTGGAAACATAGAGAGGTGAAGATGAGGTTCCTCTGTCATAACAATTGCAAGTAGGAGTAGCAAGCACATGCATATTATATTCATCAAAATCATCATGTGCAATAGTAAAACGCAACCCATCAATATAATCCTTAATAAGCGCAAACTTCTTCGATATAGTGTACTTGGGAGAATTCAAAAGGATAATAGGACTATCATGTTTGGGTGCAATAGCAATAATTTAATTCTTAACATAAGGACCTATAGGAAGTTCATCTCCATAAGCATAATTCATATTGGCATCATGGCCGCAAGCATAGAAAGCATTAATTTCATCAAAAAGGGACAGTTCAAACGAATCAACAGGATCAAAGCATTCATCCTTAGGTAAACACGAAGGGAAATTATACAATGCATGAGTTAAAGAGTTGCTCTCATTAGAAGGTGGGCACGGGTAGCTAGTCCGCTCTTCCTCCTTTTGTTCTTCACTCTCCTCCTCATCTTTTTCATCTAATGAGCTCACAGTTTCAGCAATTTCTTCCCCCATAGTTTCCTGTAAAATATTAGTCTCTTCTTGGATAGCGGAGGAGTCCGCAATATATGGTTTAACATAAGCATTACCCACATAATTTTCATAGCAATATTTAAGTATGATAGAATTTTCAGATTTGTAAAGAGTAATATCATACTTTTCAATGAAAGAAGCAATTTCATAAGCACCCTTAAAAGCAACAAATTCTTCAATTTGTTCAATATCATAGTAACTATAATCACATTTAGCATAAGAAGATACGATTCCATTATCACTAACATTGGTAGGGAAGGTGTTTCTTAGGGTTTTCAGAACAACTAGTAAAATCATATATTTCACATAAATTCCAAGCATAGAAATGCATAGTATTAATATGATGCCATAAAAGTTTCCCTTTTTGAGATAATCGGTGTAACACATAATGAGCATTCTCATCTAATGATTTTCCCTCAACTAAGCTAGTTGGTTTTCAGCACGATCACAGAGGGATCGAAGATGATCCATGTAGAAAGCTTCAACGGTATGATAGAGTTTGGGTGGTTCTTCAACCATTGGTTTAGCAGGTACAACTAATTTTTTGGTATTTTGTGTTTCCTACCAATAACTAAAGATAGAAAACAATAGCACAAAATAAAAACTACTTAGTGATAAAGAAAACAAGCACACACGAGAATATTCACGCCACGCTATTGCTCCTGCAACGGCGCCAGAAAAAGGTCTTGATAACCCACAAGTATAGGGGATCAATTGTAGCTTTTTCGATAAATAAGAGTGTCGAACCCAACGAGGAGCTAAAGGTAGGATTTATATTCCCTTCAAGTTCTATCGACTATCGATACCACTCTATGCACAGTTAACGTTCGCTTTACCTAGAACAAGTATGAAACTATTTTTGTAGGTGTGATGCTAGAACTACTTTGCAAGAATAAAACTAGGAGTACTTTGCGAGATAATAATAGTTAGTTGTTTAGTAGAGAGATTTTTATAACACAAGAGAAGTATTTTGTCCATAGGTAATCGCTAACTAGACCGATAATCATTATTGCAATTTTATATGAGTGAGAAGCATGAGCTAACATACTTTCCATACTTGGATCATATGCACTTATGATTGGAACTCTAGCAAGCATCCGCAACTACCAAAGATCATAAAGGTAAAACCCAATCATAGCATTAAGTATCAAGTCTTCTTTACTCCCATACACAATAACCCACTTAGTCCTAGTTCTTTTGGCTGATTCCCCCAGAATCTTGAGAATCGACCCTCCAGCCAACTTCTCCCAGAATCTTGCACCCACAGTTTTTTACAATCCTAGTTGTTCACATCCTAACTAGTTAGGATAGTAAAAAACATGGGTTCAGGATTCTGGAAGAAGCTGGGTGGAGGGTCGATTCTTAAGATTATGGGAGAATCAGCCAAAAGAACTGGACCTAAGGTATAAGCTTGTGTCACTCTTGCCACCCACCATAAATGAATCATGAACGTATTGCAACACCCTACAGCGGGGAATCCCACCCGCTTGCGCGACATGGAGGGCACCATAGGATAGCACCAATATAAAACATAAAACTCAAACCAATCATGATCATCAATCAACCCATAGGACAAAATGAATCTACTCAAACATCATAGGATGGCAACACATCATTGGATAATAATATGAAGCATTAATCACCATGTCTAAGTAGAGATTACAACGGGAAGAAGAGGTGTTACACCGCTGCATAGAGGGGGAGAGAGTTGTTGTTGACGGCAGTGGAGTTGTTGGTGTAGATCATCGTCACGATAATTGCCTCAGCGGCGTTCCGGTGCCACCAGGAGAGAGGGGGAGAGAGCCCCCCATTCTTCTTCTTACTTGGCCTCCCCCTGGATGGGAGGAGAGTTCCCCCTCTGGTCCATGGCGGCAGAGAGGCAGGAGCCCCTCCTAGATTGGATCTCTCTCTCTCTCTCTCTCTCTCTGTGTTCTCTTCTGTTTCGTGTTCCTGTTTTCTGTCCTAAAACCGTTTCTTAAATATCCGGAGATCAGTAACTCCCGCTGAAATTTTAACACGTTTTTTTCTGGATATAAGCTTCCTTGCAGCCGAATAAGAACCCTAGCTGACTTACGGTGTGCCCACTAGGCATCACCGCGCGCTAGGGGAGAGGGCGTGTCGTGGATCTAAATCTGACAGTAGAGTGGGGGTAGGTATGGAGAGGCAAGGTCCTAGCTATGGAGAGGTTGTAAACACAAGAGATGTATGAGTTCAGGCCCTTCTCAGAGGAAGTAAAAGCCCTACGTCTCGGAGCCCGGAGGCGGTCGAGTGGATTATGTGTATATGGGTTACAGGGTGCCGAACCCTTCTGCCTGTGGAGGGGGGTGGCTTATATAGAGTGCGCCAGGACCCCAGCCAACCCACATAATGAAGGGTTTAAGGTACATTAAATCCGGGGCGTTACTGGTAACACCCCACATAAAGTGTCTTTACTATCATAAAGTCTACTCAATTACAGACCGCCGCAGTGCAGAGTGTCTCTTGACCTTCTGGTGGTCGAGTGAGTCTTCGTGGTCGAGTCCTTCAAGTCAGTCGAGTGAGTCCCTCGTAGGTCGACTGGAAGGTGATCTCTTCTAAGGGTGTCCTTGGGCAGGGTACTTAGATCAGGTCTGTGACCCTACCCTAGGTACATGACTCCATCATTAGCCCCCGAATGGATTGAGGCTTGAGTGATGAAGGAGTTGATGTTGTTTCCGATTAGCCTTCGCATACTGGTCGTGCGTTGTTTTGAACCAAAAAATCTCTTTGTTGATAGTGAGCAACTTTTCTTCCGTCGACTCGATCCATTCTTTTCCTTCGTCGAGTGATCTTTTGGACTTCGCCGATTTCCGAGCGACGGATCGCAGGAAATCCCGCGTCTGGCAGACCGATCTGCCGTTCGCGGATTCCGCGGGATACGAAATTTGGGGAAGCGCGCGAAGCGGGGCGGACCGCGGCGCTCGGATGGGACAGGGCATAGACGCCTCGATCCCCGCGCCGCTTTTTTCGCCACGTATCACGTCCGCGCAACTGTTTCAGGATATGATTAGATCGACCGGGCCCACCTGTCATCCACTCGGAAGGGATCTTATAAACGCGCCCGGCGAGGGTTTTTTGAGCAGTGCCTCAGCATTCTCTCTCTGCTCCCTTCGTCTCTGCCCAACGCGCTCGCTCTCGCCTCCGCACAACTTCTCCTCGCGCGTCTCGCCGGCAGCCATGGTCAAGGAGAAGACGGCGGCGCTGGAACGCGCGAAGAAGGCGTCGGCGACGGAGAAGGCGAAGGGGAGATCCACCAGTCGCGGCGGGTCTTCGTCTAGAGCTCGCCTGCCGAAAGGCTGGGTCCAGGGAGATTGGATCCAATCGACCATCACGGAGACGGATCTCCTCGACATGGCCAACGAGGGCCTGATCCCTCATGGAGCTGCAAGGCTTCCGGGGAAAGAGTGGCAGCCCCAGCCGGAAGAGGGTGAGTGCGTGCTTCTGGCTACCCATGTCGACCGCGGATTTTCTTTGCCGCCGAGCGTTTTCTTCCGTGGTTTCTTGAACTTCTTTGGAGCGCAACTCCACCACTTCACCCCAAATTCTATCGCCTATCTTGCCGCGTTTGTGTCCATGTGTGAGAGTTTTCTAGGTTGTTGACCGCATTGGGGTTTGTTCAAGCACATATTCACGTGTCGCTCTCAGACCGTGAAGAAGGCGAGCCCAGGCGACGAAAAAACCCAAGTTGTCCAAATGTGTGGGGGTCTGGGGATCCAGGTGAGGAACAAGAGCACCTTCCCAGCCATGACATTTCCCGAGTCAGTCAGAGGCTGGCAGTCGACCTGGTTCTACTGCCAGGATCAGCCAACGCCGGGGCAGTCGAGTGGACTCCCTCAGTTCACCATGGGCCGAGTGAACAAGCCCTCCTCTCTGAAGGTGATTCCGGAGGAGAAAGCTGACGTGAAGATGCTGATGGAGCGTGTAGTTCAGTTGGTTCGGGAGGGAGTGACGGGTATGGATCTCCTGGAGGTTTTTCTTAGGCGTCGTATCCAGCCTCTTCAGTTCCGGAGCCATTGCATGTGGTTGTACCGCGGGACTGAGGATGAGACTCGGGTCAATCCAGAAGCAGTCGACGATGCCACTCTGGAAAGGTGGATGGCCGCTGTTACTGGGAACAAGGATAACCCTCGTGGAGCCAGAAGGATTCCTCCAGTCGACCACCACAGTGATCCAAACAAGGTATGTCTGCTCCACTTCCCATTGTATTCTTGTCACATTTATTTCTGTTTTCTCTGCCGATCGGTCGACTGATCTTTGTCTTGATGTCTATCAGGTCCTCACTGAGCTGTACTCGATGCCCAATGGAGCACAGGCTCCGACTGAGGAGGGAGAAGCGAGCGGGGGCGAGAGCCAGGAGGAGGAGTGGGACTCGGACGCCGCTGAGGATGATGATGACGACGATGACGATGATGATGATGATGATGAGGACGAAGAAGAGGAGGAGGAGGAGGTCACACCACCGCGCTCGGAAAGGCGGTCAAAGCTTGTCCATGACCCTGCGACTGAACGTGGCAAGGGGGTTGCGACTGTTACACAGTCGACCAAGCGCCCTCGGACCACCTCTCCGGCGCCGACTGAAAAGGCGTCGAAGCAGCCCAGGGCGGCCCCGTCAAAGCCGACCAAGCTCCTGCCGAAGATGAAGGTGTCCATCCCCACCATATCAGGGTAATCATGCTGCTTAAGTCTTCTTGTTTTGTGCGAACTTTATCTCTGGTTGGCGCTGGAGTTAGTCGACTGATTCTTTGGAGTTGCAGTGCTGCTACTTCTGAGACCTCAGCCCGGGCTGACGACCATGAGATGGAGGACGCAGCAACCTCAAAACCTGGTACTATACTCTTAACACCGTTTCTAGTCGACTGACTCATGATCTCTAATTCTGATTCTTTTCTGTAGCTCCATCCAATGTTGTTATCACTCTCCCTGATGATGATGAAGATGAGGAACCGCTGAAGCACAGAAGGAGTAGGAAAGCGTCTGCCGGCAGGGTGCCCCAGGATGTGACGGTGCCTGAGACTCTGGTCGCGGAGGAGGAGAACACCACTCGACACACTGTGTCCTTCGCAGATCCACTGACGAGTGCTCTGCAGCCCTCCCTCTTCACGACGCACCACGTCCCAGAGGACCAAGCTGGCGCCGCGAAGGAGGCGATACGCCAGGCAGGGATCATGATGGAGCAGTTGAAGACCATCCGGGATGCGAGCCAGGCAGCTTACGACGCCAGTTCCGCCCTTCAAAGCAATGTTCAGGTCAGTCGACCACCGCTTGTTCTGTTAGGATATGCTATCAAAAACTTTTCTTTCCAAAATTTATAGTAATCACCCACTGGGTGTATCGATTTAAACTCCGTGTTAGCGGGGGCACGCTGAGTGCACCCGCTGGGTGTAGTCCGCAAGGCTAAGGTCGACTGCTGGCAGTCGGCCTTAGGCTTTATAAGTTCAGTCTTTCCGTCATTCGACTATGGCGAATGGATTTCGCAAACCGGTGGGGGCACGCTGAGTGCACCCACTGGGTGTAGTCCCCAAGGCTAAGGCCGACTGCTGGCAATCGGCCTTAGGCTTTATAAGTTCAGTCTTTCCGTCATTCGACTATGGCGAATGGATTTCGCAAACCGGTGGGGGCACGCTGAGTGCACCCACTGGGTGTAGTCCCCAAGGCTAAGGTCGACTGCTGGCAGTCGGCCTTAGGCTTTATAAGTTCAGTCTTTCCGTCATTCGACTATGGCCACTGGATTTCGCAAACCGGTGGGGGCACGCTGAGTGCACCCACTGGGTGTAGTCCCCGAGACTGTGGTCGACTGCTTGCAGTCGATTACAGTCTTAAAGAATACATCTTGAGGTCGACTGGTCGACTCTGTCTTCAATAGGATTAGTGGGGGCACGCTGAGTGCACCCACTGGGTGTAGTCCCCGAGACTACGGTCGAATGCTTGTATTCGGCTGTAGTCTTAGAAACACATGATTTTTCCTTTTCCACTCGGAAGTGAATTATCTTTGACATTTAGTCGATTGAAACTTCGCAGAGATCCTGTGACCTTGCGGCTCGCTACACTGAGCTGGAAAACAAGCACATTCAGCTCGAGCTGGATTTGAAGCTGGTTCAGGAGAATCTGACGAAGGCAAAGGAGGAGACCAAAGGTATGTTTGGTGAGACCTCGACGACTGCTTTTTCCCTTTATTTGTTTCAAAATCTGATCTTGCTGTAACTTGCAGGTAAGGTGAAGGAGGCCCAACAGAAAAAAGACCTTGAACTAGCTGAGAAGATCAAGCTTGCTGACGAGAAGTTAGCTTCAGTCACCAAGCTTGAACAAGAAAATACCAATCTGAAAGCTTCTCTTGGGAAGAAAAATGACCTGGAGGCCTTCCTGAGTGGTCTTGCCAAGAAGCTGTTCCTTATGCTTGAAGGTAAACCTTTACGCTCAACAATCATTTTCAACTGTGATTTTTCCATTCGACCATTGCCTTGACTCGGTGATCGCCCTTGCAGAATTTTGTCAAGACTTTGAAGAAGAGACTAGCCGGCTGGAACCAAACCTTGACCCCGTCAATTCTCTGGTGAACGACGAAGTTGCCATGAATTTTTTCCGACTGGAGTCCCGTGTTGCAGCTGTCGTGGACTATCTTGCAAGGCTGAAGGTCGCCACATCTCGCATCGACTCAACGCTCTGGCCCAGGGAGACACACCAGAACGACCTCGAGTCGCTGATGGCTCGCTTGAACACGGTCCCTGGTCGAGTGCAGGAGTGGAAAAAGTCCTCGGCTCGGTGCGGTGCAGATGTTGCTCTGTGTCTGGCCCGAGTCCACTGCAAAGATGCGCGAGAAGACAAGCTGGCGGCCCTCCGGGTGGCCAACACCAAGAAACACGACTTCAGGTCCTTTATGGAAACTTTCATTGCTGCTGCCACTCGGATCGCAGATGGAATTAATCTTGATGAGTTTGTTGCACCTTCCAGCCCTCCACAGGAGGGGTAAAAAACTTCTTTTAAGCTGGACGCTTTAAATTTGCCTCGGTATACCGAGTGGAGTTGTAACCGATAAACCTTAACAGGCTTAGCGCCTGAGCACTTTCGGTTCCTTTAGGTATCGTTCCGAACTTGAATTTGATGTTTGAATATGATTGCTTTTGGCTTGAAATGTCTTTTGCAGGTTCAAAGCAAGACGCTCACTGCAGTCGACTTATTCCTTAATCCACTTAGGTGAGCGCTGGGCTGCAGCTAAGCCCCCGAGTGAGGGGTTTGCTCTTCACTCGGTAGGATTTTTATATCTTAGGCGAGCACTGGGCTGCGGCTAAGCCCCCGAGTGAGAGGTTTGCTCTTCACTCGGTAGGATTTTTATATCTTAGGCGAGCACTGGGCTGCGGCTAAGCCCCCGAGTGAGAGGTTTGCTCTTCACTCGGTAGGATTTTTATATCTTAGGCGAGCACT
>NC_041389.1:393409673-393418416 GCF_002162155.2 Triticum dicoccoides
ATAACTTAGGCGAGTACTTGGACTGCAGCTAAGCCTCCGAGTGGAAGTCTGGCTTACCACTCGGTAGGATTTTGATAACTTAGGCGAGTACTTGGACTGCAGCTAAGCCTCCGAGTGGAAGTCTGGCTTACCACTCGGTAGGATTTTTATAACTTAGGCAAGTACTTGGACTGCAGCTAAGCCTCCGAGTGGAAGTTTGGCTTACCACTCGGTAGGATTTTATTTAATCTTAGGCGAAACGGATTCGCAGCTAAGCCTCCGAGTGGGAGTCTGGCTCGCCACTCGGTAAGGATTTTTACAAACTTAGGCGAAACGGATTCGCGGCTAAGTCACCCACTGAGGGGAAAATTTTATTCGACAAAATAAAAAGTGACAAAAATTATGGAGGAACTATGACACTATTATTTTGAAATCCATGAACTACAGGAGTACTTTATTGCAACTCATCCGAGTGATAAACTTAAGTGTAAAATGGGCGGAGTAGTTCCGCGTTCCAAGCTCGGGGCTCGTCGATATTATGTTCGACGTTGTAAAGATGGTACGCCCTGTTGTGGAGAACTTTGGTGACGATGAAGGGTCCTTCCCGAGAAGGAGCAAGCTTGTGATGTTTCTTCTGATCCACTCGGAGAACTAAATCTCCTTCCTGGAAGGCTCGACCCCTCACATTTCTAGCGTGGAAACGACGCAAATCTTGTTGGTAGATGGTCGATCGGATCAGAGCCATCTCCCTTTCTTCCTCTAAAAGGTCGACTGCGTCCTGCCGCGCTTGTTCAGCTTCTGCTTTGTTGTAGATCTCAACTCGAGGAGCATTGTGGAGAAGATCACTCGGCAAGACTGCTTCAGCTCCGTAGACCAAGAAGAATGGAGTTCTTTCGGTCGATCGATTAGGTGTGGTCCGCAGTCCCCAAAGCACCGAGGGAAGTTCGTCGACCCATGCTCCAGCTGCATGCTTGAGATCACGCATCAGTCGGGGTTTCAATCCCTTGAGAATCAGGCCATTGGCTCGCTTTGCTTGTCCATTCGTCTGCGGATGGGCGACTGAAGCGTAGTCGACTCGTGTGCCTTGAGAGTTGCAGAAATCCCTGAATTCCTCCGAGTCAAAGTTCGACCCATTATCTGTAATGATGCTGTGCGGGACTCCATATCTGAATATCAGTTCCCTGATGAAGCTAACAACAGTACCGGCGTCAAGGTTCTTGATTGGTTTAGCCTCAATCCACTTGGTGAACTTGTCGACTGCCACCAGTACATGCGTGAAGCCACTTTGACCTGTTCTCAAAGGACCGACCATGTCCAACCCCCATACTGCGAAAGGCCAGACGAGTGGAATGGTCTTCAGAGCTGATGCAGGCTTGTGCGACATATTCGAGTAGAACTGACATCCCTCGCACTTATCCACTATTTCCTTTGCCATCTCATTCGCCTTTGGCCAGTAAAATCTGGCTCGGTATGCTTTGGCCACGATGGTCCGAGAGGACGCATGATGACCACAGGTCCCCGAGTGGATATCATTAAGGATGATTCGACCTTCTTCTGGTGTTATGCACTTCTGACCAACTCCAGTCGCGCTTTCTCTATATAACTGTCCTTTGATTACGGTAAAGGCTTTAGATCGACGGACGATCTGTCGAGCCTCTTCCTCATCCTCCGGAAGCTCTTTTCTCAGGATATACGCGATATACGGAACTATCCAGTCGGGAATGACCACCAAGACCTCCATGACCAAGTCGACCACTGCTGGGACTTCAACCTCAGTCGGATCTGTGGCACTCTTGGGCTGTGGAGCTTCTTCGGTGAAAGGATCTTCTTTGACTGACGGAGTGTGTATATGCTCCAAGAACACACCACTCGGAATGGCTCCTCTCTTGGAACCTATCTTTGCTGGGACCATCTCAGGTAATTTGCTTTTGCTGGGGTAACCATGTTCACCTTGCGGTTAATGACTTTCAATCGACTCTTGCTTTCCACATCTGCAAAGATCATCAGAGTGGATTTGACATGCGGATATCCTTCCTCACTGTCCTCCTTATCCGACTGGCTCGGCTTGTGCTTGCCGCTTCGGAGTCGGTCTTCTTCTTCGTCGTTGGCGTACTTGGTAGCAATTTCCATCATCCGACTCAAGGTCATGTCTCCGGTTCGACCAAATTTCAAACTCAATTCTCTGTTCTTGACACCATCCTTGAAGGCGCAGACTGCCTGATGATCAGACACATTCTCCACAGTATGGTGCAAAGTGATCCATCTCTGAATATACTCCCTGAGAGTCTCATTGGTCTTCTGCACACAGACTTGCAGCTCCGTCAATCCAGTCGGTCGCTTGCAAGTTCCTTCAAACATTCTGACGAACACTCGGGACAGATCTTCCCAAGTGTAAATGCTGCTAGGAGGCAACTGATTCAACCACGCTCTGGCAGAACCTTCCAACATGAGGGGCAAATGCTTCATGGCCACCTCGTCATTCCCACCACCAATCTGAACCACCACTCGGTAGTCGTCAAGCCAAGTTTCAGGCTTAGACTCACCGGTGAACTTGCTGACTCCTGTTGCCAACCTGAAATTGGGAGGAATCACTGCGGCTCTGATAGCTCTGCCGAAACATTCCGGACCAGAAACATGCACTCGGCTGCTTGTGGGCGCATCTCTGTCGAGTCCACCTCGATGGGCTCTGTTCCGGTCGACCAAGCCTTGCATGATAATGGATCGCGCGTTGAAGCCTGGTTCTCTGGGGTCGACTGGAACTCTTCGCCCCGCACTGAGCTGACGTCTGTCATCTTGCTGCCGAGGAGCGTAAGACCCACCCCTCAGAGGGGAAGTGGGCACTCGACGCCTATCATCTCGGTCGTGTTGGTCTCCATATTGGTCTCGCCGATTCTCACGCCCTTCACGCCGCGGAGGCGATCTGGGACTGTGAGCCGACTGAACCGTATTCGCAGCGACGGATCGACTGTGAATTCTGTTGCGCGACTGCGACACGGCTGAATTCTGATCTCCTGCTGCCCGGAGCAGATCCCTGATCTGCATCAAGCCTCTGCCAGCTTCCGATTGAGAGGGCTGGATGGACTCTGCTATACGGGTCGCAGCTGCTAAATTCTGGATTGGGGTTCGATATACCTGAGTGGGCGGGAAGAGTTGACGTCGATTGGCGTCGGGAACTCGTTGCCGCGCGCGCTCGTCGAGTGCTCGCTGAAGATTCTCCAGGTGAGCGCGTTCGGCCAAATTGGCCAAATGTGCCTCCTCCAAGGCGCGAGCCTTGGGGGTTTCTCCTACGACGGGAGTATGCAGGGCATCCATGTTCCTGGGGCGAAGTTCCTCTCTTTGCAGAGAGTCGAGTGGCTCGGGCTGGTACTCTTCGTGGTCTCGTGCGGGGTCGCCTCCGTCGCCTGCCCCACCATCACGGGCGAAGCCAGGGGGGCTGCGAGGCCCGTCGACCATCAGGATTTCCGCCGCTGGATCACTGCTATCGCATTCGGATGCAGTCTCTACGGAGCCAGTCGACAGATCGAACAGGCCGTAGAGAGATTCGTCGGGCTCGATTGCCGCAACTTGGGTGGTGGCCGTCTGGCGAGCCACCGCGTGTCTCACCCACCGCTGAAGCCTCGACTGACCCGAGCGCTTGCGCTGGCGGGAGACCGGGAGGGTGGTCGATAGGGGAGTCGACCGATATGGGGTCGACGGTTGCCGCAGCAGAACGCCGCGGACACATGCGCAAAAATGCGTCGCACCGCAGACGGGGAGCGCATCGAGACGGGGAGCCTCCTGGAGCCAGGCGGAGTCGTCGGCGACGAAGGTGAGAGCACCGAGACGAATCTCTCGACCCTCGACCAAAACTCCAGCAGCTACCATGATGAAAGTACTCGGAAGAATCGCAACTTCTCCACAAAATCGCTAAAACACCGGCCCCACGGTAGGCGCCAACTGTCGTGGATCTAAATCTGACAGTAGAGTGGGGGGTAGGTATGGAGAGGCAAGGTCCTAGCTATGGAGAGGTTGTAAACACAAGAGATGTACGAGTTCAGGCCCTTCTCAGAGGAAGTAAAAGCCCTACGTCTCGGATCCCGGAGGCGGTCGAGTGGATTATGTGTATATGGGTTACAGGGTGCCGAACCCTTCTGCCTGTGGAGGGGGGTGGCTTATATAGAGTGCGCCAGGACCCCAGCCAACCCACGTAATGAAGGGTTTAAGATACATTAAGTCCGGGGCGTTACTGGTAACGCCCCACATAAAGTGTCTTTACTATCATAAAGTCTACTCAATTACAGACCGTTGCAGTGCAGAGTGTCTCTTGACCTTCTGGTGGTCGAGTGAGTCTTCGTGGTCGAGTCCTTCAAGTCAGTCGAGTGAGTCCCTCGTAGGTCGACTGGAAGGTGATCTCTTCTAAGGGTGTCCTTGGGCAGGGTACTTAGATCAGGTCTGTGACCCTACCCTAGGTACATGACTCCATCAGGGCGTGCCCTGGTAGGTAATGGAGCCCGTGGGCCTCCGTTTGCGTTGATTCCACCTCCCAAAAATCACACATATTCCAAAATAAATCTTCGTAAATTCTTATCGCGTTTGGACTTCGTTTGATATGGACCCTGCGAAACAAAAAACATGCAACAAACAGGTACTGGAACTAGGCACTGGATTGGTATGTTAATCCCAAAAAATATTATAAAATGTTGTCAAAAGTATATAAAAGTTGTAGAATATTGGCATGAAAGAATCAGAAATTATAGATATGACAGACACGTATCAGACGACATCTCGCTCGGGAAGGGATCCTTTGCGGGTGGTCTTAGGTTTTGGCTTCTTGTGCATCAGGTGGTATCTCGCCCGGGAAGGATCCCTTCCCGAGCGCCATTGGGGCTTCTTTATTTTGCCGTGAGAAGGGAGCAACGATGGTTGATTGAGTCTCTATACAAAAATACACGGTCCCACAGGTTCTTTTCGAGCGGCCAAATTTGATAGCCCATCTGCGGCAAAGTTCCGAGCACGAGGGATGTGCTCCATGCGAAATCCATCAAAGTGCATTTCCATTTTTATCACTTCATCCACGTATACTGCCATATGTGGGCACTGATAATCCTTATTGTTTTTCCTCATAACCAGTTGAGAGTCACCTCTAACAATTAGCTTTTTTATGCTCAATCCAATTGTTTCTCGTAAACTGGTCAGCAACCCTTCACACTCTGCAATGTTGGTGGTCGCCTTGGGGCCGGTGTAGATCACTTGGATAATGTACTTGAGGTTTTCATTGGCTGGGGAGACTAGTACGACACCAGCCCCCGCACCTCCGAGAGAGAACAAACCATCAAAGTACGTTACCCAATAATCCATATCTTCCTTCCTGGGTAGGGAGCTCTAGATCTTCTAGTGTTGATGTCCATTCTGCAATGAATTCCGGAAACACTCTGCTCTTGATGGCTGATGTACTTCCATATGTGATGTCTAATTCTGAAAGCTCCATAGACCATTCAGCGATGCGACCTGTCACCGTACTACTGTGTAGGATACGTCCCAATGGAAAGGAGGTAACCATAGTGATCGGGTGAGCTTGAAAGTAATGCCTGAGTTTCCGGGAAGCAACCACGATGCCCGAAAGGATTTTCTCTATGTCCGGATACCTTGTAGCGTCTCCTTGTAGCAATGAGCTGACAAAGTACATCGGGTGATGCACATGTATCTTCTTGGGGGGTTGGCATTGCTCGGGTCCAACTAATGTTGATGGCTCTAATCTATCATAATCGGATTCTTCGATTGGGGTACCTTTGTCCTCTCGCTCCACAACCAGGGCAGAGCTCACCACCTAGTTGGTGGAGGCTATGTACAAGAGCAGTTTCTTCTTAGGTCTTGGGGCCACCAATATCCGAGGAGATGAAAGGTGCTTCTTGAGCTCCTGGAGGGCGGACTCCGCTTCAGGCATCCATTCCAAGGGTCCAGCATTCTTCAAGACTTTGAAGAAAGGTAGTGCCCGTTCAGCAAGCTTCAAAATGAATCTTCTGAGTGCGGCGAGACACCCATTT
The DNA here is from genome assembly GCF_002162155.2 of Triticum dicoccoides. Classification (NCBI taxonomy): domain Eukaryota; kingdom Viridiplantae; phylum Streptophyta; class Magnoliopsida; order Poales; family Poaceae; genus Triticum; species Triticum dicoccoides. The sequence goes on from NC_041389.1 coordinate 393,415,676, forward strand.
AGTTTCTGGATGTCCTTTATGTGTTTCGGTGCCTAAATCTGTTCAATAGCCTCAATCTTCTCTGGGTTGGCTTTGATTCGAAAACCCTCAGTGTTGGTGTGAAATCTGGCAGACCTTGCGGTAGGGGGTCCCGATCTGTGGATCTCAGATCAAGGGTAACAGGAATAGGGAGACGATATTTACCCAGGTTCGGGACCTCTTGATGGAGGTAAAAGCCAGGTTTGGGACCTCTTGATGGAGGTAAAAGCCTATGCCCTGCTCTTGTTTATATTGATGGAGATGTATCGAATATAGAGTTGGTCTACCTCGAGATCATAAGATGTGTTCTCACTCTAGGGCTAGGTGAATGATTTTGCATTAATGTCCCCTCTACGGGCTAAACCCTTTGGCTTATATACACGCCAGGTAGAGCATCTAGGGTTACAAGGTCGGTATCTTGGCATGGAGGCGGCAGGAGAAGTCTTGGAGTGTATGTCAAGTCTTTGGCAGATATAGTCCCGATCACGCCCTCATCATGTGGCTTTTAGAGTCCACCTCAAGATGAATGAGGGCCCACCGTCCCATCCCGAGGAGCATGGGTGACTAGGTTAGCACCCCCTAACCCTGGACATTGTTAGTAGCCCCTGAACTGGTCTTTGACGCCGAGGATGACATTCTTGGACTTTGGTCCCGGAATCTTTGGCTCGATAGGCGAGTTCTCGTGAATGATTCCTCCAACTCACCTTTGGAAAGTCCTCGGCAAGGTCAGCAACCTTGCCAGGTGGGCCCAGCCCTGTCGCACATGGCGTCTAGTTTCTGACCTTGGTAACTGCGTCTTATGGGGAATCGAGTCTCTTTATGGAGAAACGTCGAAGTGTCAGCCTTTCTCCCTTTTTTATTTGCGAGCCAAACATGCGGATTTGTAATATGCCTAGATCCCTTCTTTCGAGCAAACCGTATAAGTTCTCCCCTCATCCCAAGTCCAACCTTGAGAGCTTCCCATGGCGAGCGACGCAGGTTCTTCGAGGCCCCCTCACGGTCCCATTAGGGGTGACTGGGGCAGCTGTGCCATCTCGCGCATCCAATTGGAGCGCCTGGCTACCCAAGGATACCTGCTAGATTCAGATCTGATAACAACCTGCGCAGGATTAACGTCCATCAACGGGAAGGTACACGCGGAGAGTCGTCCTTCCCCTTGAGAGGACGAAAGAGTGTTCTTCATGTCTTTCTTATTGCGTGGGCTAGACTTTCCTATTCACCCCTTCCTCCGGGGCATGCTGGAGTTCTATGGGCTGCAACTTCACCACTTCACCCCCAACTCGATTTTACAATCGTGGGGTATGTTGCCCTTTGTGGGATGCACCTCGGGTGCGAGGCGCACTTCGGGCTATGGAGGAAGTATTTCTGCATAGTGCCATGCTCTCCTACCAAGAAGTTATATGAGGTCGGGGAGCCGAAGTCTGCCGGATCGATGGGACCAAATACCCATCAGGCACACCTCGGGAGGATACCGACGTCTGGCCATCCGAGTGGTTTTATATAGACAACGTCCCCCTCCTCGACCCATTTCGGCCCAGACTCACCTCATTCTCCTCGGAACCCCTAAAGAGGCATTATAGTTGGAAGCCGCCGGGCTCCACCCAAGAGAAAGGTGCTGAGGTAACCAAGCTGGCGGCTTAGGTGAAGCAATTAGAGAGGATCGGACTTACTATAATAGATGTAATGGCCACGACAACAAACCGAAGAGTCCAACCACTTTGGCAACACCCTCATCTGTTGTGCGGGTACAATGGGACCGAAGACTCTTCGTGAACAATTTGATGGAGCTTCTGTGACCAAGCAGCCTTCGGGACAACATTGACCGACATCTATCGGGCGGTAGTGGAGGACTTCGCCCGGCAATAGTTCCGAGATGGGTTGTCCTACTACAATCCGTCCGACATAGTAAGGTTTCCCTGATTTTCTCGTCCATCCAAATTGTTCAATAATCAATTTATCTGATCGGCCCTTTAAGGGTTTCAACAGAGATGGAGGCATTGGGTCGAGGCTATAAGCAGCCCGGCACTTGAGCCGGAGATGCACGGCCGAGCAGAGGACCCTCCCTTTAATGAGGATGATTATTTAGCCCTCATCTATGAAGGGGGAAGTTTTATCTGGAGAGCCTTGGTGGATCAAGGTTGGTCGTTGCCCCCAATGTACTGGGGATGAGGCCAGCTTCATCGGTAATGCCCCCTTCCTCTAATCGAAAGCGAGCTCCCACTACTAGGGAAAGGGCTATAGATGATGTGGACACTAATGGCGCACCAGACATGTGGTGCGCCACTACTATATACTAATTGTGCACCATGTGTTGGTGCACCATTAGTGTCCAAATACTAATGGCGCACCACATCCACGGTGCGCCATTAGTACCAATTTTTTTAAAAACTAGTAATGGTGCACTAGGGTATAGTGTGCCATACTAGTTAAACTAGTAATGGCGCACCACACCCACGGTGCACCACTAGTAATTTTTTTCCAAATTTTATTTCATTTTTTTATTTTTTTTTCAAAACTAGTAATGGCGCACCAGGGGATAGTACGCCATTACTAGTTAAACTAGTAATGGCGCACCACATCCACGGTGCGCCACTAATATTTTTTTCAATTTTTATTTTTATTTTTTTTCAAAACTAGTAATGGCGCACCATGGGAGTGGTGCGCCATTACTAGTTCAACTAGTAGTGAACTAGTAATGGCGCACCACTCCCATGGTGTGCCAT
>NC_041389.1:393418983-393442993 GCF_002162155.2 Triticum dicoccoides
AAAAAAATAAAAGAAAGTAAGTTTCCCATGTGATATGTGGTTTACTTGTTGGGAAAATTTACAAATATGAATTTCGACTTTATTTGCAAAATCTCTTTGGAATTTGTAAAATAGGCATAACTTTTGCATACGAACTCGGATTAAAAAGTTTTTTATATGAAAAATCATCTACTCGAAAAGTTATGGGGCTTTTAAGATCTAGAGGGGAAAAAATTGGGAAAAATTCAAAATTACTTGTGATGCACCATTTGCTAGGTGCGCCACTAGTAACAGAAAAAAAATTGGTTTCGAATTTTTTTTGATTTTTTTTTCAAAAAATGATACGTAATATGACCAGGAAGTTTGAAATATTTTTCAAAATTTCATCATACTCATGAACATGAACAAAGTCCTAGACATCAATAAGGTTTAATAGGATTGATATGATAGATATATCAACAAGTGCATGTTAAGTGAGGTGGTGCTGGGGTTGCATAGAACTGCGAAGTTAAGCATGCTCGGGCTGGAGTAGTGTGAGGATGGGTAACCTTCCGGGAAGTTTGACCACTTAGCGCAATTTGACTTGAGATTAAGCATATTGATCCGAGATTAAGCCATAGTGACCCGAGATTAAGAAAAAAACTCGAAAAAAATTTTCTGAAAAAATATTTGAAAAAAAATATTACTAATGGCGCACCAGGGGTGCGCCATTGGTATTTAATTCTAATGGCGTGGTGCTAGTGGCGCACCAGTAGTGCGTCATTAGTAGGCAAAACTAGTGCGCCACTAGCAGGCCTTTTCCTAGTAGTGTCCTCGCCCCCAAGCCCCTGGTCGCCTGACTTCTCCTCCAAAGGGACGGCGTTCAAACATCCATGCGGAGAGATGGCCCCTTGAGGGAGCCCCCTGCAGGCGGCGCAAGAAGCTCAGGCACAGGCAGAAGTCATGGGGGTAGGCAAAAGCGCTTCCTCAATTCCCAGGTAATCTCCCAATTATAGTGTTCAAGGGAAATGACATCCTGGATTTTAACTACTTAACTACTTACAGGCATTCCGCTCCTTCCTCAACCCTGATGGGTGTAAGAGCCAGAGTGACAATGGCTCCGAGTGGAGAGACGATGGTGCGGCGTACTTCAGGAACTACCCCCGAAGTTCCTCCGTCTGAAGACTCAGAGGCCACTAATTCCAAGGTTGAAAGCATCGTAAACCATCGTCAGTGAAAGACTTCTCTCAGGAGCCCGGCCTTTACCGATCGAGAGTTTAATGCCCTAAGCTCGATGGACGTGTACCTTGGAGTGGCCCGCCTAGGTTTGAGCAAGCAGCAAGCATTATGTCGCAGGGTCTACAGGTAGAGTTCTTCCCAAGCCCATTTTATCTTGAAGATTTCTTATATTTTTTTCTATTTGTTTAAAGAAAAACAAAATTGTCAACCATGGCAGTAGCCCCTAAGGCTTTATATGGGCAAGGTTGCCCATAGCGAGGCTTGATTTAACCTAAAAAACCATTTTTGATAGATTGCTCGAGTGATGAATGATCAACTATCGGAAGCCCTTTCCTAGACAAACGGGAAGTTGGATGCCGCATTGGTCGAGGTGGGCCAGGTGAAAAAGTTCACCAGGGAGGCGCACGGTAAGTGCTTGTCTGGCATATAAAGTTGTCACTATGGAGATGATGAGATCGCCGAACAACATAATCAATGTAGCAGCGGAAGCCCGAGGTCATCTTGAAGGAGATCTTAAGCAGGCCCGCAAGGAATTGATGTATACAGAATCAAAGTGCCATGCCAACCAACATGTACTAACCCAAAGGAGGGATGGTACGTATCAATGCACTTAGGGCAGAAAATGCCCAAAAGACCCAAAAGATTGAGAGTTTAAAAGCTCAAATGGCTGCTACCGAGGCAAAGAATTGTCAAACAAACGAGATGATTTTTGGTAAGTTTTGATTTCGAGAATCGTTCCTGAGTGTGAGGATTACCTGAGGTGATTAGCAGGCTAACTCATGTTTCTTGCTAGCTTCTCTGTTTGGCCAACCCCTTAACGTCCAGGTCCGGTGCCCGAAGATATAGCGACTCGTCTATCCATGGTGCAGGAGTGCATGGAAATCAATGAAAGATGTCTTCAAGGTCTTATGGCCCGAGGTGGAGCACATGCCCGAAGACATGGATGTCCTAGCCAAACATCTGAAAGGGGCTCGGCGTCGGATCCAGGCTTGGAAGGTGTCCGCCTACCGGGAAGGGGCGAGGGAGGCATGGGCCATGGTTAAGACCCAGTATACAGGTGTTGATACGACGTACCTGGCCGAGGTATGACCTATGGAGCCGGACGAGGAAGAAATACCCACTGGTCTCGCATACGAGAGTGTCATGCCTGATGCTCAGTTTTCACAGAAGGACTGCGCTGTAGACACCTTAACATGCATCCAAACTGTGGTCTAGATGGGCTAGACTAGGTGTAACTAAATGATTATGTATGACTCTATGTAACAAAGTATTTTACGCCATTATTCAAAATGTGCATCCAAACTTTGTCAACCAGCCATTGGCTTCTACCTCTCCTCGGCCAGTGGCCGAGGAGTGTCCCTTACTACTGGCTGAAGTAATCAGACCAGGTGCTTCAGGAAACGAGGCAATCAGGATATATGGTTCGAACGACAAGAGTGTGGCAGAGAGTTATGTTATATTACTGTTTAACGTAAGCAACATCTTTCGAGAAAAATAGTTCTTCCAATAGTTCCTTTCCTCGGGTGGTTGTGTTAAGCACATGAGTCCGAAGACGGGTGACCACGGGGGTAAAGCCCTGGTCGGGGTTTGAAAGACCCCCTCCACTTTATTCCTATGTCATGGCCGACCGATTTGAATGTTTAAGAGTGCGAGCTTTTGGCTTTGTCCATCTGAGGTACTACACCGGCTGACCCAGGGGTAACAATCACAGCAGTGATCCCTTTGCCCATTAGCTGAATGATCGGGAATGTAAGGGGCAAGCATAGGAGCCAGGCAAACCAGCTTGGCAAAAATCTTAAGTCCAATCGATGCATATTTTCGCTTGAAAGACAATAGTGTGTAAGAGGTGGAACAAAGCATATTTTGAATAGAACATGCTATATTGATTTGTGCTCTCGAGGTCATTCAAAAGATGCCCCGAGGTGTTTAAAACATAAAAACTAGGAAAAATAAAGTGGTGTCTTGTAGACGTTGTCGGGCCTCCAAGTGCAGAGGTTTGTAGGCCAGTAGAAAATTTCCCTCAAGTGGATGACCTAAGGTTTATCAATCCGTGGGAGGCATAGGATGAAGATGGTCTCTCTCAAACAACCCTGCAACCAAATAACAAAGAGTCTCTTGTGTCCCCAACACACCCAATACAATGGTAAATTGTATAGGTGCACTAGTTTGGCGAAGAGATGGTGATACAAGTGCAATATGGATGGTAGATATAGGTATTTGTAATATGAAATTATAAAAACAGCAAGGTAACTAATGATAAAAGTGAGTGTAAATGGTATTGCAACGGTAGTACACAAGGCCTAGAGTTCATACTTTCACTAGTGCAAGTTCTCTCAACAATAATAACATAATTGGATCACATAACTATCCCTCAACATGCAACAAAGAGTCACTCCAAAGACACTAATAGCGGAGAACAAACGAAGAGATTATGGTAGGGTACGAAACCACCTAAAAGTTATCCTTTTTGTTCTATCTATTCAAGAGTTCGTAGTAAAATGACATGAAACTATTCTTTCCATTCAATCTATCATAGAGTTCATACTAGAATAACACCTTAAGACACAAATCAACCAAAATCCTAATGTCACCTAGATACTCCATTGTCACCTCAAGTATCTGTGGGCATGATTATACGATATGCATCACACAATCTCAGATTCATCTATTCAACCAACACAAAGCACTTCAAAGACTGTCCCAAAGTTTCTACCGGAGATCCAAGACGAAAATATGTGCCAACCCCTATGCATAGGTTCATGGGAGGAACCCGCAAGTTGATCACCAAAACATACATCAAGTGGATCACGTGAATATCCCATTGTCACCACAGATAAGCACGGCAAGACATACATCAAGTTTTCTCAAATCCTTCAAGACTCAATCCGAGAAGATAACTTCAAAGGGAAAACTCAATCCATTACAAGAGAGTAGAGGGGAAGAAACATCATAAGATCCAACTATAATAGCAAAGCTCGCGATACATCAAGATCGTGCCATAGAGAGAACACGAGAGAGAGAGATCAAACACATAGCTACTGGTACATACCCTCAGGTCCGAGGGTGAACTACTCCCTCCTCGTCATGGATAGCACCGGGATGATGAAGATGGCCACCGGTGATGGGATCCCCCCTCCGGTAGGGAGCCGGAACGGGCTCCCGAGAGGTTTTTGGTGGCTACAGAGGCTTGTGGCGGCGGAACTCCCGATCTATCTTCTCCTTTGATATTTTTTGGGTATATGGGAATATATAGGCGAAAGAAGTCGGTCGGGGGAGCCTCGAGGGGCCCACGAGTGTGGAGGGCGCGCCCAGGGGGTTGGGCGCGCCCCCTTATCTCGTGGCTTCCTCGACGCTTCCCTGGCTTGCACTCCAAGTCTCCTGGATCATGTTCGTTCCAAAAATCATGCTCCCGAAGGTTTCATTCCGTTTGGACTCCATTTGATATCCCTTTTCTTCGAAACACTGAAATAGGCAATAAAACAGCAACATGGGTTGGGCCTCCGGTTAATAGGTTAGTCCCAAAAGTAATATAAAAGTGTATAATAAAGTCTGGAATTATTCAAAACAGATAGTATAATAGCATGAATGCTTCATAAATTATAGATACGTTGGAGACGTATCATCATCCCCGAGCTTAATTCCTGCTCGTCCTCGAGTAGGTAAATGATAAAAGAAAGAATTTATGAAGTGTGAATGCTAGCAGGTGCACAAGTTTGATCAATGATAATTTCAATCACCTTTTCTAGCATGATTATTTGTCATAATAGTAATTCATCTCATAAAACTTCTCAAGATCAAGTAACAAGCTATTCACATGTTAAAGCATAGACCATAAACTTTCTTGAAAACTAGCAAACTTCATTCTCAGTCATCAAACAATTGCAATTCATCTTATTTTCAGGAAGGGTCTATGTCAGAGCTTTGATTTAGCAAACTCCACATACTCAACTATCATATAGTCTTCTACAATTGCGAACACTCACGCAATATTTATGGTTATGGAGTATTAATCGGACACTAAGAAAGATAGGGGCTTATAGTGTTGCCTCCCAACGTATTCACCTTTGGGTGATGTCAACAATAATAGTTCATGCTAACTTACATCCAATTGGATATATATATCAGGATCTTTCCAACATGAGGTGCTTGCCAAAGGATAAAATGGAAAAGGGAAAGGTGATGATAACCTTGACTCTTGCATAAAGTAAAAGACATAAAGTAAAAGATAGGCCCTTGGTAGAGGGAAGCAGAGGTTGTCATGCACTTTTATGGTTGGATGCACAAAATCTTAATGCAAAAGAACGTCACTTTATATTGCCACTTGTATATGGACCTTTATTATGTAGTCCGTCGCTTTTATTGCTTCCATAACAAGATTGTATAAAGCTTATTTTATTCACACTAACAAGTCATACAAATTTAGAGAGCAATTTTTATTGCATGCACCGATGACAACTTACTTGAAGGATCTTACTCAATCCATAGGTAGGTATGGTGGACTCTCATGGCAAAACTAGTTTAAGGGACATTTGGAAGCACAAGTAGTATCTCTACTTGGTGTAAGGAATTTCGGCTAGCATGAGGGGGAAAGGCAAGCTCAACATGTTTGAATGATCCATGACAATATACTTTAACTGAGATGTGAGAAAACATAACCCATTACATTGTCTTCCTTGTCCAACATCAACTCTTTAGCATGTCATACTTAATGAGTGCTCACAATTATAAAAGATGTCTAGGATAGTATATTTATATGTGAAATCTCTCTTCCTTCAATATTCTTTCATGAATTGTTCAAATGACCAATACAATGCTTGCTAACCTTCAATAAATTTACAACCTATACTTCTTAGATGTGAAGTCATTACTCCCCATGGGATAAGCAAATGAGAGATATATAATTTCAGATTTATGACATTCAACTCATTCAACCATTTACTCATAGGATTTAAGTGAAGCACACGAGTAAATGACAAACTACTCCAAAAAGATATAAGTGAAGATCAATGAGTAGCTAAATAATTATGTAGCTATGTGAAGACTCTCTCTCATTTAAGAATATCAGATCTTGGTATTTTATTCAAACAGCAAGCAAAACAAAATAAAATGATATTGCAAGGATAGCACGACTCATGTGAAGAAGCAAAAACTTAGGTTCAACCGATACTAACCAATAGTTATTGAAGAAGAAAAGTGGGATGCCTACCGGGGCACCCCAAGCTTGGATGCTTGAGACTTCTTGAAATACTATCTTGGGGTGCCTTGGGAATCCCCAAGCTTGAACTTTTGTGTCTCCTTAATTCCTCTCATATCATGGTTTCTCTTTTTATCAAAAGCTTCATCCACACCAAACTCAACAAGAACTCGTGAGATAGGTTAGTATAAACCAATGCAAAACCTTATCATTTTCTACTGTAAAAAATCACTAAAATTATTATTCAACATTGCATAGTAAATGTATCTGTATATTTAATACTCCTATCCTCAAATAGAATCATTAAACAAGCAAACATATGCAAACAATGCAAACATAACAGCAATCTGCCAAAACAGTATAGTCTGTAAAGAATGCAAGATTAATCATACTTTCCTAACTCCAAAAATTATAAGAAAAGTACTATGCTGTAGAAGATTTATCAGAGCTCATTATGCAAAAAGTTTCAACAGTATATCATTCTCTGATTTTTCTAGGGAATCTTTGGAACAGCGGTAAACTTTCTGTTTTCAAACAGCAACATGTATACTAGCAAAATAAGCATGGTAAAGGCTATCCTTGACATTTTTATTGAAAATAGAGATGTAAAACATTATTCAAAAAACAGGAAGCAAATACTAACAAAATAAGATGACGCTCCAAGCAAAACACATATCATGTGACGAATAAAAATATAGCTCCAAGTAAAGTTACCGATGAACGAAGACGAAAGAGGGGATGCCTTCCGGGGCATCCCCAAGCTTAGGCTCTTGGTTGTCCTTTAATATTACCTTGGGGTGCCTTGGGCATCCCCAATCTTAGGCTCTTTCCAGTCCTTATACCATAGTCCATCGAATCTTTACCCAAAACTTGAAAACTTCAACCACACAAAACTCAAAACAAAACTAGTAAGCTCCGTTAGTATAAGAAAATAAAAACCACCTAGGTACTGTTGTGAACTCATTCTAAATTCATATTGGTGTAATATCTACTGTATTATAACTTCTCTATGGTTCATACCCTCCGATACTACTCATAGATTCATCAAAATAAGCAAACAACACATAGAAAACAGAATCTGTCAAAAACAGAACAGTCTGTAGTAATCTGTATCATTCGAATACTTCTGGAAATCCAAAAATTCTTAAATAAATTGGTGGACCTGAGGAATTTGTCTATGAATCATATTTAAAAAAAATCAACCTAAAATGACTCTTCAGTAAAAAATGGCAGCTATTCTTGTGAGCGCTAAAGTTTCTGTTTTTTACAGCAAGATCGCATAGACTTCACCCAAGTCTTCCCAAAGGTTCTACTTGGCACAAACACTAATTAAAACATGAAACCACATCTAGCCATAGGCTAGATGAATTATTTATTACTAAACAGGAACAAAAAGTAAGGAACAAAAATAAAGTTGGGTTGCCTCCCAACAAGCGCTATCATTTAACGCCCCTAGCTAGGCATGATGATGACAATGATGCTCACATAAAAGATAAGAATTTTTTTGAAACATAATGAGAGCATCATGAAGAATATGACTAGAACATTTAAGCCGAACCCACTTCCTATGCAAAGGGATTTTGTGATCAAACAACTTATGGGAATGATAATCAACTAGCATAGGAAGGCAAAACAAGCATAATTTTAAAACTTTAAGCACATAGAGAGGAAACTTGATATTATTGCAATTCCTACAAGCATATATTACTCCCTCATAATAATTTTCAGTAGCATCATGAATGAATTCAACAATATAACCAGCACCTAAAGTGTTCTTTTCATGATCTACAAGCATAGAAAGTTTACTACTCTCCACATAAGCAAATTTCTTCTCATGAATAGTAGTGGGAGCAAACTCAACAAAATAATTATCATGCGAGGCATAATCCAATTGAAAACTAAAATCATGATGACAAGTCTCATGGTTATCATTATTCTTAATAGCATACAAGTCATCACAATAATCATCATAGATAGCGACTTTGTTCTCATAATCAATTGGAACCTCTTCCGAAATAGTGGAATCATCACTAAATAAAGTTGACACTCTTCCAAATCCACTTTCATGTTCATCACAATAAGATTCAACATCCTCCGAAATAGTGGGATCACTACTTCCTAAAGTTGACACTCTTCCAAACCCACTTTCATCAATATAATCATCATAAATAGGAGGCATGCTTTCATCAAAATAAATTTTCTCATCAAAACTTGGGGGACTAAACATATCATCTTCATCAAACATAACATCCCCAAGCTTGTGGCTTTGCATATCATTAGCATCATGGATATTCAATGAATTCATACTAACAACATTGCAATCATGCTCATCATTCAAATATTTATTGCCAAACATTCTAATGCATTCTTCCTCTAGCAATTGAGCACAATTTTCCTTACCATCATTCTCACGAAAGATATTAAAAAGATAAAGTGTATGAGACAAACTCAATTCCATTTTTTGTAGTTTTTCTTTTATAAAATAAACTAGTGATAAAACAAGAAACAAAAAGATTCGATTGCAAGATCTAAAGATATACCTTCAAGCACTCACCTCCCCGGCAACGGCGCCAGAAAAGAGCTTGATGTCTACTACACAACCTTCTTCTTGTAGATGTTGTTGGGTCTCCAAGTGCAGAGGTTTGTAGGACAGTAGCAAATTTCCCTCAAGTGGATGAACTAAGATTTATCAATCTGTGGGAGGTGTAGGATGAAGATGGTCTCTCTCAAACAACCCTGCAACCAAATAACAAAGAGTCTCTTGTGTCCCCAACACACCCAATACAATGGTAAATTGTATAGGTGCACTAGTTTGGCGGAGAGATGGTGATACAAGTGAAATATGGATGGTAGATATAGGTATTTATAATCTGAAACTATAAAAACAGCAATGTAACTAATGATAAAAGTGAGCGTAAATGGTATTGCAATGGTAGGAAACAAGGCCTAGAGTTCATACTTTCACTAGTGCAAGTTCTCTCAACAATAATAACATAATTGGATCACATAACTATCCCTCAACGTGCAACAAAGAGTCACTCCAAAGACACTAATAGTGTAGAACTAACAAAGAGATTATGGTAGGGTACTAAACCACCTCAAAGTTATCCTTTCTATTCTATCTATTCAAGAGTCCGTAGTAAAATAACATGAAGCTATTCTTTCCGTTCAATCTATCATAGAGTTCATACTAGAATAACACCTTAAGAGACAAATCAACAAAAACCCTAATGTCACCTAGATACTCCATTGTCACCTCAAGTATCCGTGGGCATGATTATAAGATATGCATCACACAATCTTAGATTCATCTATTCAACCAACACAAAGTACTTCAAAGAGTGCCCCAAAGTTTCTATTGGAGAGTCAAGACAAAAACATGTGCCAACCCCTATGCATAGGTTCATGGGCGGAACCAGCAAGTTGATCACCAAAACATACATCAAGTGGATCACATGAATATCCCATTGTCACCACAGATAAGCACGGCAAGACATACATCAAGTTTTCTCAAATCCTTCAAGACTCAATCCGACAAGATAACTTCAAAGGGAAAACTCAATCCATTACAAGAGAGTAGAGGGGAAGAAACATCATAAGATCCAACTATAATAGCAAAGCTCGCGATACAACAAGATCGTGCCATAGAGAGAACACGAGAGAGAGAGAGAGAGAGAGAGAGCAAACACATAGCTACTGGTACATACCCTCAGCCCCGAGGGTGAACTACTCCCTCCTCGTCATGGATAGCACCGGGATGATGAAGATGGCCACCGGTGATGGGATCCCCCCTCCGGAAGGGTGCCGGAACGGGCTCCCGAGAGGTTTTTCGTGGCTACGGAGGCTTGCGGCGGCGGAACTCCCGATCTATCTTCTCCTTTGATGTTTATATGGTATATGGGAATATATAGGCAAAAGAAGTCGGATAGGGGAGCCTCGAGGGGCCCATGAGGGTGGAGGGCGCGCCCCGAGGGGTGGGCGCGCCCCCTATCTCGTGGCTTCCTCGACGCTTCCCTGGCTTGCACACCAAGTCTCCTGGATCATGTTCGTTCCAAAAATCACGCTCCCGAAGGTTTCATTCCGTTTGGACTCCATTTGATATCCCTTTTCTTCGAAACATTGAAATAGGCAATAAAACGACAATATGGGTTGGGCCTCCGGTTAATAGGTTAGTCCCAGAAGTAATATAAAAGTGTATAATAAAGCCCGTAATTATTCAAAACAGATAGTATAATAGCATGAATGGTTCATAAATTATAGATACGTTGGAGACGTATCATGTATATACATAGATGAGCGGCATTCGTTGTTTCAACCATAGAAACGTCGGAGTAGCACCGCATTCCAGGGGTTGGGTTCTAGGCGCCCGTCCACCGGATCTTGAATTCGGTAGGCGCCTTCGATGAGGACTTGGTCAATGATAAATGGCTCGTCCCACTTAGGGTATAGTTTATGCTTCTGCTTTTCCGGATGATCCCCATGACTAGGTCCCCTATGTTGAAGTCCTTTGTGCAAACCTCCTGATTGTGATAACGTCGGGCTTGCTGCTAGTAAATGGCGGGTCGTGCCCGAGCAACATTGTGCTCCTCTTCTTGAGTGTCCAAAGCGTCCTGCCAATCTAGCTTGGCCTCCCGCTCTTCATAAATGCATACCCGAGGTGTGTCATGTATGATATCGCACGGGAGTACTGCCTCGGTGTTGTACACCAAAAAAATGGGGTATACCCTGTGGATCTGTTCGGCGTGGTGCACAAACCCCATAGGACGTAATCAAGTTCCTCTACCCATCTGCAGTTGGCTTCTTTATGGGAGCGTACTAGCCTAGGCTTGATGCTACTTAGGATTAGTCCATTGGCATGTTCCACTTGCAAGTTTGACTATAGGTGATATATGGACGCGTAGTCGAGCTTAATGCCCATTTTTGCACACCATGTTTTGACATCTTTGGCCATAAATTTTGTCCCGTTGTCTGGTATCAGACTGTGCGGGATACCATAACGATGTACTACCCCTAAGATAAATTCGATTACAGGGATGGCCCCGACCGAGGTAACTGGCTTTTCTTTGATCCACTTAGTAAACTTGTCTACCATGACAAGGAGATATTTACTTTTTTCCTGATCTACCCTTGAGTAGGCTGACCATATCTAGCCCCCAGACCACGAAAGGCCAGGTAATAGGGATAATGCGGAGGGCCGCAGGGGGCACGAGGGGCATGTGGCTTTGTTTGGCAAACACATGACAGCAGGGGCAACAGTATACTAGCGCGGAGGCGTCGGTACCTGCCGTCGGCAAATAGAAACCAGCTCGGAAAGCCTTGCTCACCAAGGTTCGACCAGCGACGTGATGTATGCTCATGCCGGAGTGTATCTCCAGAAGTAATAGTCTTCCTTCTTCTTCAGATATACATTGCTGGAGGACACCCGTAGTCCTTAACTTATAGAGTTCTCCCTCATGAACCTTATAGGCCTTAGATTTCCTTACAATCCAACATGTGTCGGTTTCGTCCTCGGGGAGTTCTTTATGGAGTAGGTATGTGAGGAGCGGCTCGGTCCATGGTGCAATCACTTCCATGACTTCGTGTACAGAAGTTGTTTTCTAAATAGCCAAGCCACCCACTATGTCTTGCTCTTTGTCGTCTTTGGGCGGGGTAGGTTGCCCGATGTCGTTTCATTCCTATGCTCCCTTGTCATCTTGTTGCTACTTCTTGAGCTTGCGTTGGTTTTTCCCTTGAAGAGGAAAGGGTGATGCAGCAAAGTTGAGATAAGTATTTCCCTCAGTTTGAGAACCAAGGTATCAATCCAGTAGGAGGTACAAACAAGTCTCCAATCTATGCACCTACACAAACAATCAAACACTTGCATCCAACGCGACAAAGGGGTTGTCAATCCCTTCAAGGTCACTTGCAAGAATGAGATATGATAGAGATAGAGATAAAAGGTTACTAAAACATAAAACAAAATAAAAGTAAATAAATTGCAGCAAGGTATATTTTGGTTTATAGATCTGAAAATATATGTTGGAAAATAGACCCGGGGGCCATAGGTTTCACTAGAGGCTTCTCTCTTGAAGAAAGCATACGGTGGGTAGACAAATTAATGTTGAGAAATTGATAGAAAAGTGCAAAGTTATGACGATATCTAAGGCAATGATCATGAATATAGGCATCATGTCCGTGATAGGTAGACCGACTCCTGCCTGCATCTACTACTATTACTCCACACATCGACCGCTATCGAGCATGCATCTATAGTATTAAGTTCATAAGAACGGAGTAACTCCTTAAGCAAGATGACATGATGTAGAGGGATTAACTCAAGCAATATGACAAAACCCCCATCTTTTTAGCCTTGATGGCAACAATATAATACGTTCCTTGCTGCCCCTACTATGTCACTGGGTGAGGACACCGCAAGATTGAACCCAAAACTAAGCACCTCTCCATTGCAAGAAAAACCAATCTAGTTGGCCAAACCAAATCGATAGTTCGAATAGAAATACGAAGATATCTTAATCATGAATAAAAGAGTTCAAAGAAGACTCAAATAATATTCATACATAATCTGATCATAAATCCACAATTCAACGGATCTCGGCAAACACACCACAAAAAAGTACTACATCGAATAGATCACCAAGAACATCGAGGAGAACATTGTGTTGAAGATCAAAGATAGAGAAGAAGCCATCTAGTTACTGGCTATGGACCTGTAGGTTTGCGGTAAACTACTCACACATCATCAGAAGGGCAATAGGGTTGATGTAGAAGCCCTTCGTGATCGAACCCCCCTTTGACAGATTGCTGGAAAAGGTCCCAATATGGGATCTCACGGGAACAAAAGGTTGCGGCAGTGGAAAAGTATTTTGGTGGATGCCTCTGATGTTGGGGGAATATTTGGGTATTTATGGAGCAAAGATTAGGGTTGGGGGTATTTGGGTATTTGGGTGTCTACAAGCCAGGGGCGCACCCCTAGGGCGCGCCCTGAGGGCTTGTGGGCCCCTCAGGACTCCTCTGACCCCCTCTCCAAGTCCTATGGGTGTCTTCTAGTACAAGAAAAATCATCGCGAAAGTTTTACTCCGTTGACTCCGTTTGATATTCCTTTTCTGTAAAACTCAAAAACAAGGAAAAACCAGAAATTGACACTAGGCTCTAGGTTAATAGGTTAGTCCCAAAAATAATATAAAATAGCATATTAATTCATATAAAACATCCAAAACAGATAATATAATAGCATGGAGCAATCAAAAATAATAGATACACTGGAGACGTATCAAGCATCCCCAAGCTTAATTTCTGCTGGTCCTCGAGTAGGTAAATGATAAAACAGAATTTTTGATGTGGAATGCTACCTAAAATATTTATCAAATGCAATTTCCTTAATTGTGGCATGAATATTCAGATCCATAAGATTCAAAACAAAAGTTTAATATTGACATAAGAACAATAATACTTCAAGCATACTAATAGAGCAATCATGTCTTCTCAAAATAACATGGCCAAAGAAAGTTATCCCTACAAAATCATATAGTCTGGCTATGCTCCACCTTCATCACACAAAGTATTTCATCATGCACAACCCCGATGACAATCCAAGCAATTGTTTCATACTTTTGATGTTCTCAAACTTTTTCAACTTTCACGCAATACATGAGCGTGATCCATGGATATAGCACTATTGGTGGAATAAATGTGGTGGTTGTGGAGAAGACAAAAAGAAGGATAAAGTCTCAGATCAACTAGGCAAAATAATGGCTATGGAGATGCCCATCAAATTGATATCGATGCAGGTGTGTAGGGATTGCCATGCAATGGATGCACTAGAGCTATAAGTGTATGAAAGCTCAAAAATAAACTATGTGGGTGTGCATCCAACTTGCTTGCTCACGAAGACCTAGGGCAATTTGAGGAAGCCCATCATTGGAATATACAAGCCAAGTTCTATAACAAAAATTCCCACTAGTATATGAAAGTGACAAAATAGGAGACTATCTATCCACTACTGCAGGATGCTGCTAACGCGACACTACGATCAGTGACCCTTTGAGAAACTGTGTGCGATGCAATAATCGCAAATGGTGGTGTCAGAGAACCGTCAAAAATGTTCAAAACGTTTACAATGATGGATGCATCAAACACGATTAGGATTTTAGTTGCGTGTGCGATGCACGGCATATGGTTTAGTTCAACGAACTGTTTGTGATGAGGAGGAACAAAAGAAATGGGCAGCCAGATGAAGGTGTGCGCGATACATAGCATACGATTCACTTAGATTAGCTGTTTGTGATGAGGCGAAACAATAGAAACGGACAGCTAGATAAAATTGTGTGCGATTAAGGGCATACGCTTCAGAAGGATTAACTGTTTTTGATTAGGCAACAGAACAGAAACGGTCAGCCAAATCAAAGGTGTGTGCAATTGATGGCATACACTTCACACGGATGAACTGTTTACGATTAGCCACAACAAACAGAAATAGTTAGACAGATCAACATGTGTGCGCTAGACGGGCGCACATTCTAATTAAAAGAAGCGTGCGCGACGGGCGCACATTCTAATTAAAAGAAGCGTGTACATTCTAATTAAAAGAAGCGTGCGCGATTGATGGCATACACTTCACACGGATGAACTGTTTGCGATTAGCCACAACAAACAGAAATAGTTAGACAGATCAACATGTGTGCGCTAGACGGGCGCACATTCTTATTAAAAGAAGCGTGCGCGATGGTAATAACGAGCGTGCACGATTCTTGGAACAAGACGTGTGCTGACATTGCCTATTATGGTGCACCAAATGCCACATACGCGGCCGAGAAAGCGTGCCCACGTTACCTCGTCTGGGAATAGTGCCACACTTAGAAATTATAGAATCATCAATAAATTTTGAGCCTGCGTCCCGTCACCTTCCAAATTGCAAAGCTGTCCACACCGATCAAAACCTAAACAGTTTCCCATTTAGGAGTGTATTAGTACTCGGTTATATATAATATACTATGCCAAGATGACTGCACGTTCCTTCCTCAAATCCTCATCCACAAAAGCAAACAAGTCATTCAGCATCATTCTCTTGCGTCTACCATGGCCAGATTGAGTTCTCGGTCGAGAGATTACCACCACGGAGAGGCGAGCGTGGAAGCGGAAGCACGAGAGATGTCCCGCTTAGCTGTGAATGCAGCCGACATGTCCCGCCGTGCCGCCGAAGTAGCACGGAGGTCTCGCCGTGCTGCCGAAGCAACACGAAGGTCCCGTCACGTCGTCGATGCAGCAGACTAGACCGGTCGCGCCGCGGAAGCAGCAGAGATGTCCTGTTGCACCACGAATGCAGCAAAGATGTCCTCCTGCGCCGCGGCGGCCTGGGAAAATCTCTCTCGGGCAGGTGAGGACTCTTACAGGTGCATGCATGTGATCGTCCATAGCCAGATGGATCAGATCTCCGGCTGGATGAAGCTGCAGGACGAGTTGAATGCCTTGTTTGAACAACTCCGGGCCGACTGCGACCTACTGAGGGCAAAGATCGCCGGAAGGGCGGAGCAGGCGGAGGAGACCGATGCCTTGTTGAAGAGGACGGGCGTCATCGTCAATAAACTTATGGACGAGAATGCCATGCAACACATCAAGCGAGAAAGGCTGGTGGAGGAATCCACAGTTGCTTCTGAGCAGCGTTTTAAGGACATGAAACCAATGAAAGAGATCATCGCCGCTCACGCCGAGAACTAGTCTCCGCGACCTACAGCGCATTAAGAAAGTAGAGATCAATGAGCCAGATCGTTGTACGCGTCTTCCTTCTTCTTTTTCCCTTGTGTATTTCGGGCGTAGCCGCAAGTGGCTATTTTAGTCATCTTCCTAGATATGTAAGATAACTATTATCCACTATCATCGTCCTTATATTCATCATGCTTGCTATAAGTCGTAGTTGATGCTATATAGGTCCGTCGGATCTTACATCAAGATCCATGCAAAACTTTCTTTTCAGTTTTTTCACTTTTCTCTCTTAAATCTCAGTCCAATGAGACATAGCCACTCCATGAAACAGGGGCTCGAGCGCCATTAATGGAGACGTTGGGATGGAGGTGTGCAGTGGATAGAGGTCAAAGGGATCTCCTACTGATGAGCACGCGTAGGGATCTGATCGCACGCCTCACGTACTCAAATAGCTAGCCCGCACGGCACCTCCTAGCCAATAAAAAAAGGGACGCGTTGCGACACGTAACTGGTAAGTAGAATGCCCACGGTTTCAATAATACTTGTGTTTCCGATTTGTAACGTGACAACACTTGTTCCAAAATGACTTTGTTGATATTTAATGGGTGCGCCTTCGCAGATTGGACAGAAAAATTACCACAGCATGTTGATGCCATGTCATGACACGATGCCAAGTTTCATGATTTTTAGGCGTGTTTTGGATTTACAGGAATTAGAAAATGAAGTTTCTCAATCTTTTCAGCCGAGCTACGATGCCCAAATGTTTGACTTTCATTCTCATTTCTTGCATGGGACCTAGAAATTCACCCAAGGACACACATGTGATTTTTCAACCAACTTTGGTGCACTGGAGCATGTGCTGGTAGTTCAAATTTGAACTATGCACATTAAATGCCCAGAAATTCAATTAATGTACAAAAAAGGCCAAACAAACCCAGAATAATTCCAAAATTTAGCATGATACTTCTATTTGGTATAATCTGCCCGTGTAAACAAATTAAGGCAGGAGAAGGCAGTGTACATATGTCATTTCACACACGGAGGTGTCAAGTTCCCTCTCGGAACCACGAGCCTTCTTGAGAGAAGCTCCGGTTTGCAAGCAGCTTAGACCAAAGCTTGTCCCAATTCGGCCGAAAAAATTACCGCAGCATGTTGGTGCCATGTCATGACACCATGCCAAGTTTCATGATTTTCAGGCGTGTTTTGGATTTACATGAATTAGAAAACCAATTTTCTCAATCTTTCCGGCCGAGCCACGACGCCTTGATGTTTGAATTTCATTCCCATTTCTTGCATGAGACCTAGAAATTCACCCAAGGACACACATGTGATTTTTCAACCAAGATTGAAGGGGGATCACCAAGATTGAAGGGGGGGGGTCCAAATTTCCTTTGTCCTTTGTTCAAGAGTTTTTTCTATGATGAACATACACCTTGCAAATGACCACGTTCAAATTTGACAATATTCTGTGTTCATTTACCATATTTAGGGGATTATTTGCATTCTCTAGGCATTTATGCACATAATTCAAATTCGAACAATCGGTGCATGAAAAGGTGCACAAGAATGGTCTGAAAAACCATACTCGTGCCATTTAGTAAATTCTCATGCCTTTTACAAGGAATGGACAGATATTTTGAGGAAATGTGTGGCAATAGTCAACCATAAACGCGTCATTTACTGAGTAACAACTACACAAAAAATGAAATAAATGCTTGAAAAACATGACACCTGGCGTGGTGCCATGGTATGGCCTCATCATGTGCTGGTAAAATTTTTAGATTGTTATCCTTATGTCGTCATGCATGCCTTTCATAAATCGAACCATCACCGAGGAAGTTCCATGGTTTCGAGGGGGAAATCACCAAGATTGAAGGGGGATCCAAATTTCCTTTGTCCTTTGTCAATGAGTTTTTTTTTCTAAGATGAACATACACACTACTAGGGAAAAGCTTATACACAGACGCTTACTAGTGGCGCGGGTTTATACCCCTCGCTACCGGTACTTACTAGTAGCGTGTGTTTTTAGCCCTCGGTACTACTAAGTTGATAGCAGTAGCGCGGGTTTTCAACCTTCGCTACTACTAAGTGGTCTCTGCCGTGCCCCCCGGGACATGCTATAGTAGTAGCGAGGGTTATAAACCTGCGCTACTACTTTGTGAATAGCTGTAGCGCAGGTCAAATGCCCACGCTACTAGTATATTCCCACACCACCCACACCCGATCACCCCACCAACCGTCCTACTCCACCCACCACTGTTTGTCTCAAAAAAAACACCCAACCCTTGATCCAGATTCCTTCCACCTCCTCTGTTCTCATGAATTCACCCCTCGTCTCCCTCCCATCCCACGCCGCCGCCACCGCCGCACACCACCCCGGCGACCTTCCCACCGGTGATCCCCAGCCTCTCCCTCTCCTTCTCCCCTACATCCATCGCCCGCACCTTCCCTCCCAGTCCCAGATCAACCCGCGGGTGAGCCGGCAGCCAGGAGACACGCGAAGCGACGGAGGTCGCCTGCGTCTCCCCAGTCGCCCTGCCACTGCTTCCTTCCTTTTCTCTGCGGCAGGAGAAGAAAATCTTGTCGGGGTGCCCAAGCCATGGAGCACCATCATCACGGTGCTCGGATTCATTTCGATTTTTGGTTGCTTCTGCTCATGTTGTTGGTTGCTCTCTTCTCTTGTGTTGGTGATGATGTCAGGGTGGCCCTTCCTTTTCTTTGCTGCAGTGCAGGAGGACAAAACCCTAGACCAACCCGAGGATTCGTCCGACAAACACCTGAGGAGGAAGCAAGCCATGGACGGACCTCCCTTTCCTTGAATGTTGCACCCTCCCACCCATCTTCCTGCAGCTGCGGGTAACCCCGGCCCCTCCCTCCTTGCGTGCACATGCTAGTCTAGTCATTACCCTGGCTGCGTACAATAGCAGTAAACATTGTTAGCTTAATCCAAACTTATTAGTCTACAAATCTACATCGGTGTAGTAGTCTAGGAAAACTAGCTTGAGTCGATTTGCTTTTCTTGTGTTACTAGTGTCCGGCCAGAATTAGTAAGGTGTGATCAACGTGGCCGTATAATTAGATATGCCCATCATTCACTACTAGTTAGATCAATGGAGTAACCTATTATTTCCTTTGCATTTTTTACTGTAAAAAGTCATGGCTCACCTATTAACGGGCGGCCATAGAAGGTCTAATCACCTAACTGAAACACTAATAATCAGAAGATAGATTGAACTTTGTTTAACGGATATACAACATATTGAATTATTTTCTATTTGGTATAATTGATATAATCATGTCTAATAGAGTTCATAATCTTTACTTTGAAGATCTGTAGCTAGACGTTAGAACTGTTGACGTGCAAATAATTAACTAACTGCATGTCGTACTTGAATTACAGGTTTTTTGTTTTCATCACTCCTTTGTTATATGGAAGAAGAATTCATGGTTAGCATTATTTATTATAACACATTCATATAAGATTTTCTTGCCACTGTAAGTAGGAAGTTAATTCTTTTGGTCTGTTTTTTTCTGCGGGGCTTTTGGTCTGTTTTTCTAATAGTATATATGATCTTTCAGTCACAGTTCAAGTATTTTAGAACTAAAGCTCCCCCCTAATTAAAATGCAGAAATGTGTTTTCTTTCATGATGTTTCAGTCACTGTCTTAGAAACACTAGAAAATATCTGTCGACAAACTTCTTCATGGAACTAATATTTTTATGCTAATGAGAAATTGGATTTATAATCTTTAACCTTGAATCTTTATATGATTTTAGTTACTACCATATCTGCTCTTGCAGGTCTACTAGAGTATCCACTTATAAAGATATTGAATTGATTCATCACTCCATGTTTTTCATGGTTAACTTTGAACACTGCATTGGGCTCTAATTAAGTGTATGACAGACGGCAGCGGCGGTGAGATGAGGGACGCCCGAGCTCCTCGGCCCAGCTCAACAGAAGGTTTTACAGCTCGAGTCATACTCAGATATGCCCATTAGTTCAGCAACATCACATGTTGATATGAATTTATGTCTTACAGTAAATTCATTCTCGGTTACCCGTCTGTTCATGATTTTAATATGCTATGGAGTTTTACATCTGCATGGTGGGATGAATCGTTTTATTTATCAATTGTTGGAATCTAACAAATTCAGTTTGGTGTGGTTACTAGAAAAATGTCGGAATTCTCTCTGACTTACAGTAAATTCGTTGCTCTGTTCTTTGTCTGTTCATGATTTTGCAATGCTGTGTAGTTTTAGATCTTTTTTGTGGGATGAATCCTCTGTATTTTATTTACGGCTCATTATAATCTGACAAATTCACTTGGTCTAGTTACTAGAAGCTCTTAAAAGCCAAGAAGTATCCCCGACCTGTATTTTACGTGTAGTGTAGTACTCCATATGAGGTTAGGTTCAGACATTTGTGCAAGTCAAGTTCCACCAAACCAAATTTCCAGCTTACGCAGGAATAAATGATCAGCTAAAGGAGCATATCCTCTGTTCAGCAACATCATAGGTTCAGCAACATCAGGCTGCATGCTATGCTGCACAGCGTAAAGAGACGACACAAATTCTCGTAGAGAGAAGAAAAAGAGACTGCACAGCGCAACAAGGTCTTTGGTCTCTCAATTTTTATACATGTACATCCCCTCCTATGATGCTAGCTGAAGCAGCTTGTTGAGTTATTTTGAAATCTATTATGCCCTTTTCTGTTTCGAGTGCCTTTATTTTAGACAATGAGATATGCCTATGTTTAATTCAGAAATCTAAATGCAATCTTATGATGTTCCACCGAGGTTGATTTTCAAAATGTGTATATCTAATATTTCTTACTGCAGCTTTAAGCTTCACTATCATCTAACTTTGTCTAGTTAATTTTTGTTAACTACATGTGTTTCCTGAACATGTCTAAAGTTTCTATAAGAAATACAGTTCTGAGCTCGGGCAATCGTAGGATGACTAGACACATACTACATATGATTTGAGATGTATATGTATGCAGTTTCACCCTTTGCTAAAAAATGTCATATACAATGTAGACTTTGTGAAGCCACATGAGCTAGGGGTTGCATCGCAGGAGCATAGCATGTACAAGTACTGAACATTGAAGATTGCATTGCAGCTCATCAGTGTGCCTTCCTTGCAATCTTTGAAGCCAATTAAATTCGGAAGTGTTATTTTTTCTGTACAAGTTTGTATGTGTCAAGTACTTGCTAATTGATGTTTTGAGGGCTGCTCATATACTTACTCGGCAACATGGAAAGTTTTCACATTTGTTCTAGCTATCTATATGGGTTAGCGACTTAGCATACATGTTGTAATAAGGTTTCAAATTTACTTCTCTGACAAGTAAGGTCTGTTTTTATTCATAGGTAGAAGATAGCGACAAAGTGCTGCAGGATAATGAGATGTTGAAGCGGCAGACTGAATCCATGACACTGAAGTGCAATTGCGGCAAATTATCTCTATCTTTTCTTTTCATTCTTCTTATTATTGAGTGAGAACAGAATGAGGAACTGTGTGATAGTACATACAACAACTGTAGTAAAAAGAAACTTATGTTTGCAATTGTTAATGACATAGATACTTGCATGTTCTTTGAAGTGGTCATTTGTGAGTAGCAATGCATAATGAGGTTTTTTGGCTGATTTATTTCCTTTGGTTTCCGGTTAACCATGAAATAGGAGCCCAGTAGTGCTCACCATTGTGTTTACTGGGAACTGTATGCATAAAATGGAATTGGTGGATTTTATTTTTTTAATCATAAATTAGTTCGTAGTGGCGTGGGAAAAACTACACGCTACTAGTATTTAGGATCTAGTAGCGTTGGTAGCATGGACACGCTACTACTATTTCATTAGTAATGGCACGGGTATGAAATAGCAGTAGCATGGGTGGCACACGCTACTACAAACTTTGGTAGTAGTAGCGCGGGTTTAACCCACGCTACTACTAACAATTAGCTGTAGCGCGATACTAGTAGCGCGGGTGCCCGCGTTGCTAAAAGCCATTTTACCCATGCTGCTAGTAGCCTTTTTCCTAGTAGTGACACCCTGAAAATCACCACGTTCAAATTTGAAACTCTTCCGGGTTCATTTACCATATTTAGGGGATTATTTGCATTCTCTAGGCGTTAATTCACATAATTCAAATTTGAACAATCGGTGCATGAAAATGTGCACAAAAACGGTCTAGAAAACCATCCTCGTGCCATTTAGTAAATTATCATGCCTTTTACAAGGAATGGCCGGATATTTCAAGGAAATGTGTGGCAATAGTCAACCCTAAACGCGTTGTTTACTAGGTAACAACTATACAAAAAATGAAATAAATGCTTGAAAAACATGGCGCCTGGAGTGGTGCCATTGTATGGCCTCACCATGCCCTGGTAAAGAATTGAGAATGTTATCCTTATGTCGTCATGCACGCCTTTCATAAATTGAACCATCACCGAGGAAGTTTCATGGTTTGAAGAGGGAAATCACCAAGATTGAAGGGGGATCCAAATTTCCTTTGTCCTTTGTCCATGAGTTTTTTCTAAGATGAACATACATGCTGCAAATCACCGCATTAAAATTTGACACTTTTCCGGGTTCATTTACCATATTTAGGGGATTATGTGCATTTTCTAGGCATTAATGCACATAATTCAAGTTCAAACAATCGATGCATGAAAGGGTGCAAAAGAACGGTCTGGAAAATGATGCCCGTGCCATTTAGTAAATTCTCATGCCTTTTACAAGGAATGGATAGATATTTCGATGA
Organism: Triticum dicoccoides; assembly: GCF_002162155.2. Taxonomy (NCBI): domain Eukaryota; kingdom Viridiplantae; phylum Streptophyta; class Magnoliopsida; order Poales; family Poaceae; genus Triticum; species Triticum dicoccoides. The sequence goes on from NC_041389.1 coordinate 393,441,843, forward strand.
AATGTGTGGCAATAGTCAACCACAAACGTTTGTTTATTGGGTTTTCAACTATAGAAAAAATGAAATAAATGATTGAAAAACATGACGCCTGGCATGGTGCCATGGTATGACCTCACCATGCCCTGGTGAAAATTTGAGAAGGTTTGGCTTATGTCGTCTTGCACGCTCTTCATAAATCGAACCATCACCGGGGAAGTTCCATGCTTTTGAGAGGGAAATCACCAAAATCGAACCATCGCCGGCCCCTCCATCCCAGAGCTCTCTCCAAGCGACGTTCATGGCACCGTAGCGCATAGTAACTGGTAAGGAAGCGATGGCATCCCGCGGCGCCGCATTCATTGCCGCCCGCGACCGCACACATGGTAAGGAAGCGATGGCATCTCGCCGCACCGAGTTCATCATCGCCGGCGGCCACACAGTTACGTTGGCGGACTTTGAGGCTGCCATGGCCAAATGGGAGGTGGATCTAGAGGCGGCCAAAGCCGCACGGGAGGATCGGAAAAGGCAGAAAGCAGTCAAGAAAAGAGAGTCCCGCTGCCGCAAGAAAGAAGGGACCACACGCCGTGATGAGGAGAACTTGGCGGAGATCAAAGCACGGTTGGCTGCCGCCTACAGGGCCGGGAAGGAGAACGCTAGCGTCTGGCCAGCATGCCCCGATGGCAGCATGTGAGAAGTAGTTTAAGTTTGTAGTATTAGAGGAAATTACCAGTAGTATTTTAAGTTTGTAGTATTAACGTACAATGAGCATCCTTTGAGGGCTTTGAGCATTGATTAGCATGCATGACCGTGTGCGCTTTTTGCGTTAATAATTAGAAGATCACAAAACACACGGTTTCTATGATGTGCCCATGTGCGTTTTTTTTGCGTTAATCATCCATAAGTCTGTTACCTGTGCGATGGTTCCTAATAAACTAGGTGTACCATTGACCGAAAAAAATCGACTACATGTGTACATTTTTTTGGAGACGGGAACTGCCAATTTTCTGTTTTCTCGCACATGAGTATTTTACGTGCTTCATCTCCGTTGTGTGTTCCCCCGCCCAAGTTTCAAGTTTTGCAGCGAAATTTTCATTAGGTGCGTGATTTCAGAATGTATTCCTCCAACCACATCCCCATCCATCAAATCTCCTCAGTATCTCCCTCCCACACTT